>NC_052618.1:21879532-22017977 GCF_016545825.1 Eucalyptus grandis | reverse complement strand
AAGTTATACCTAACTCAAAATAATTCCATGAGACATATTATGGTACTCCCAACTTCCATTCCGAAGAAACCATTGACAATATTATAATAGTAACATAAAGACGAAATAACACTAAGATTGAAAATGATTTCATATTAAGTACCTGATTAGTAAATAGTGAAAATCTATTTATAATCTCTAGCGGCATGATGCATGGTGATTGCATCTATATATAATAAATGACTCAGTTAGCATAATGTTACTAGATTATCATAATGATTGAAACTTCTTCAAATGATAAGTTTTCTATAGTTATATAAATGTACAATCAATTATAACTAAATTAATACACCAAATTCTTAAGAATCTGATTAGAGAATGAAAAAAATTCACTCATAATCTCCGGTGGCATAATATATGATAGCTGTTATATCTATGTAAAAATTGACCAAATTAGTAACATGTAAATGCAAACAAAAGACTAAGAGCAATATACATATATATAAAAATTTAGATTTACCGTTGGACCACCAATGTTTGCTAAGATAAAAAAACATATAGAAACTGATTTAAATTACTCGAATAATTTGGAAAATGATTCTCACCAGGTGTTGCTTGGACAACCAACTTTATATTACAAAATAATAAATATGTTAATCGACATCATGTAACATAAACAAAAAATTTCATAATCATATTCATTAGAATAATGTCATTTATCTTGGCTTTCTATTTGCGTTAGAAGTATTCATTTCTTAGATTTTTTCTTCTTCTCACTTGAACTTTTAAGTCTTTCATAAGCCATTCCCTTTCATTTTCTTCGAAGGGGGTTGAGTGCCTCATTATAATCATTACCAGTGTCATCAATCACAATCACATTTGATCGGTATAATAATAGTTCAGTCTTTGCATTTTCCATGTTTTTTGACACTATTCTTATAATGTTTAAATTTTCGGCTCTTAAACTTATCAATTTAAAAGATTATTATATTAATGTGGAAAATCGATTAAATTTAGATGAACTCAATGATATTTAATGAGATTCATCACTTACAATTTCTTGTTTGGTTCCTTTAGTCTATTTTTAAAAAAATTAGCAAATGTAATGCTAATAATCGACATATTCTCAATTAGCACTTTCAAGGTATGCCGACACAACCATCATTTTGATTCAAATAATTTGCATTTACAAGAGATTGAAAAGTCTGCATGGTAAAATCTAACAATATTTTTATGTCGATTTCTAATACACTTGAGAGTATATAAATAAATCAGTCCATCAAATATAATACTTGAAATAATTTAAAAGAGAATTTTCAAAAATTCTATATTGAACTTGTTAGAAATGGTGCGTGTATGCACTAAAGCGGCATAGTCCAAGATCTCATTATTTGAAACCTACAATTTAGGCTTCTCACGAGAAGTGCAATAATCTTGACTTTCAATTTCTCTTATATGCTTCAGTTGTTTTCATAATAGTAGACAAATTCTACACGACCTATAATGCATTCTTCGACATACATTGAAAAATATTGTTAGTATTCTCACTCCTTTGCCTTGATGTTATACTACAAGTAAATGTATCACGATCAAAAGCTAAACTCAATTTATGTCTAATGTCATATAATCTCTAAAGCCAATTGTTATTCTCAATATATCACTCATCTTCAATTTTCTTCTAATTAGATTCATATTCTAATATGTATCTATATATAAGCTTTAAGAAATATTTATCTTTAAAACTCGGTTTGTTATAAGATGTGGGATGTTTTAATTGACATTTTTCTTGATGTGCCAAGTGCGTTAACGATATTGTGTATTTGGAAATATTGTTCTAATGGCGTTTGCCGTGCCTGCATCCTGATCAATAAACATTGGTTTCGGAGCATTATTTCTCATATACTTTTAAAAACGGCTAAAATAACCAATTACATGATTTTGCAATCTCCTTTTATAAAAAAAAAAAAAAATGCACACAGAGTATATATCAAATGGTGATTAATTCCAACAAAATGTGCACATATCATTTTTATACGTTGGTGCGATATGTAGTGTCAAATACCAGCACATTATCGAAACAATCGTAATCAAATTAGAATAAGCTATGTCTCCAAAACAAATTTGTCAATCTATTATATTGATATACCTGTACATCATATAAAAATATTGGATTTTGCATTTGCATACAATGAAAATAATTTAGAAGATTTTGACGATCTCCCTCATTTACATCATTGGATACTGTTTGTTCGTAAATAATTTTGACAATCACGCAAATTAAAACCCAAGTTTTGGCTTCCTCTAGCTTCATTTGCTGAAAACTTATATGATGTAGTCTTTCGATATCGACTTTAGTAATATCAACTAAAATACTTTTGCAAGTATGAGATATCAATCTTCAAAATCTAATAAAATGCTTTTGATCTTTTTTAATAATAGATAATTATACTTAGAAATATACTTTATGACTTAATTGTTATCATTGTCAACCTTAAATTTGATATGAGTAAAACAGTCACATCTAACTTTATACCTCTGATTTTTTTTCTTTACCATATGAGCTGTCATAATGCCCATCACAATTATATACAAAAGTCCGTTGGATTAGTTTTCATTCACTATTTCTAAACATATTACCCTTTCTCACTTCAAATCCTTTATCGATTGCCTATGCCACATATTTATGATATGCTTCAAGTTCATTTAAAAACACCATTCTTACCGTAATACGTGATATGAAAAAAATTTTGAATGATATTTTCAAATGATTTCATTCCTACTGCAAATTCATACGTGATATAGAAAACATCATTCCTACTGCAAATTCAAAATCTTTTCATATCACGTATTACAGTAAAAATGATGTTTTTAAATGAACTTGAAGTATATCATAAATATGTGGCATAGGCAATCGATAAAGGATTTGAAGTGAGAAAGGATAATATGTTTAGAAATAGTGAATGAAAACTAATCCAACGGACTTTTGTATATAATTGTGAGGGGCATTATGACAGCTCATATGGTAAAGAAAAAAAAATCAGAGGTATAAAGTTAGATGTGACTGTTTTACTCATATCAAATTTAAGGTTGACAATGATAACAATTAAGTCATAGAGTATATTTCTAAGTATAATCATCTATTATTAAAAAAGATCAAAAGCATTTTATTAGATTTTGAAGATTGATATCTCATACTTGCAAAAGTATTTTAGTTGATATTACTAAAGCCGATATCGAAAGACTACATCATATAAGTTTTCAGCAAATGAAGCTAGAGGAAGCCAAAACTTGGGTTTTAATTTGCGTAATTGTCAAAATTATTTACAGACAAACAGATCCAATGATGTAAATGAGGGAGATCGTCAAAATCTTCTAAATTATTTTCATTGTATGCAAATGCAAAATCCAATATTTTTATGATGTACAGGTATATCAATATAATAGATTGACAAATTTGTTTTGGAGACATAGCTTATTCTAATTTGATTACGATTGTTTCGATAATGTGCTGGTATTTGACACTACATATCGCACCAACAGATATAAAATGATATGTGCACATTTTGTTGGAATTAATCACCATTTGATATATACTCTGTTCGGGTGTGCATTTTTTTTTTTTTTTTATAAAAGGAGATTGCAAAATCATGTAATTGGTTATTTTAGCCGTTTTAAAAGTATATGAGAAATAATGCTCCGAAACCAATGTTTATTGATCAGGATGCAGGCACGGCAAACGCCATTAGAACAATATTTCCAAATACACAATATCGTTAACGCACTTGGCACATCAAGAAAAATGTCAATTAAAACATCCCACATCTTTATAACAAACCGAGTTTTAAGGATAAATATTTCTTAAAGCTTATATATAGATGCATATTAGAATATGAATCTAATTAGAAGAAAATTGAAGATGAGTGATATATTGAGAATAACAATTGGCTTTAGAGATTATATGACATTAGACATAAATTGAGTTTAGCTTTTGATCGTGATACATTTACTTGTAGTATAACATCAAGGCAAAGGAGTGAGAGCACTAACAATATTTTTCAATGTATGTCGAATAATGCATTATAGGTCTTGTAGAATTTGTCTACTACTATGAAAACAACTGAAGCATATAAGAGAAATTGAAAGTCAAGATTATTGCACTTCTCGTGAGAAGCCTAAATTTCTAACAAGTTTAATATAGAATTTTTGGAAATTCTCTTTTAGATTATTTCAAGTATTATATTTGATGAACTGATTTATTTATATACTCTCAAGTGTATTAGAAATCGACATAAAAATATTGTTAGATTTTACCATGCAGACTTTTCAATCTCTTGTAAATGCAAATTATTTGAATCAAAATGATGGTTGTGTCGGCATACCTTGAAAGTGCTAATTGAGAATATGTCGATTATGAGCATTACATTTGCTAATTTTTTAAAAATAGACTAAATGAACCAAACAAGAGATTGTAAGTGATGGATCTCATTAAATATCATTGAGTTCATCTAAATTTAATCGATTTTCCACATTAATATAATAATCTTTTAAATTGATAAGTTTAAGAGCCGAAAATTTAAACACTATAAGAATAGTGTCAAAGAACATGGAAAATGCAAAGACTGAACTATTATTATACCGATCAAGTGTGATTGTGATTGATGACACTAGTAATGATCATAATAAGGCATCTTTGAGTGATGTTTTTGTATTGAACCCTCTTCAAGAAAATGAAAGGGAATGGCTTATGGAAGGCTTAAAAGTTCAAGTGAGAAAAAAAAAAAAATCTAAGAAAAGAATACTTCTAACTCATTAGAATAATATGCCATTTATCTTGGCTTTCTATTTGCGTTAGAAGTATTCCTTTCTTAGATGTCGATTATTCTAATGAATATGATTATGAAATTTTTTTTTATGTTATATGATGTCGATTAACATATTTATTACTTTGCAATATAGAGTTGGTTGTCCAAGCAACACCCGGTGAGAACCATTTTCCAAATTATCCGAATAATTCAAATCAGTTTCTATATGTTTTTTATCCTAGCAACATTGGTGGTCCAACGATAAATCTAAATTTTCATAAGTATGTATATTGTTCTTAGTCTTTTATTTATAATTACATGTTACTAATTTGGTCAATTTTTACATAGATACAACAGTCAATATACATTATGCCACCAGAGATTATGAGTGGATTTTTTTCATTCTCTAATCGAGTTCTTAAGAATTTGGTGTATTAATTTAGTTATAATTGAATGTGCCTTTATATAACTATAGAAAACTCATCATTCGAAGAAATTTCAATTATTACAATAATCTAATAACATTATGCTAATTGAGTCATTTATTATATATAGATGCAATTACCATACGTCATGCCGCCGATGATTATAAATAAATTTTCACCATTTACTAATCAGGTACTCAATATGAAATCATTTTTAATCTTAGTGTTATTTCATATTTATGTTACTATTAATGTGCGAACAAACAAAGGCCTAATTATACTAAGCAGACAAGACATGGCAATTCCTAACCAAATTCTCGCATTTTTTAATTTTCTTTTTTAAAGAATGATTTTTTTTTATAGGTTGATAGATATTTTTTAGCAGCAGCGACAAGGCAAAGCCAACCTTCTAACAGTCAATTGAGAACCGGATTAAAAATCCAAGTTGCTAAGAAATTTTAGCCGAAGTAGTAATTAAATTGGGTTCTCAATCAATTGTCGGAACACCTGGTACTTTTGTTCTAACTTCATGACATCAGCATGAGCAAGAGTTAGATAGTGTGCCCAACTTACCTGATTTTAGTGATCTTTTGTAACACTACCTTGAGGTTGCGCAACCTCGAGCCCCAACTAAAGTCACATCGGTGCCGAGTTTGTGCGACTCTTGGGGAGGGCCACCGACGCCATTTATGTCGTGCGATGTTGGTCAGATCTCAACTAAGTACTTTGCAAATTCTGAACAAATAGCATCGTCCAACTTTGGCAATATTCAATAGTGAGTCCTTCGCATTGTCCCTTCACGGGGTCGTGGCGCCTTAGTTGTTGATTCCCCATTGACATGAAGAGTGGACCATAGGAACGCCCTTTCATGTCTCAAAGATATTAGCAAAGCACAAATAACATGGGTACAAGGAGGGTAGATGGATCCAAAATCGAGCCGGAGATGAAGACCACGGGAACCAAAAGCACTGTCACGCCTCGTCTTCGATGGCTTTGAGGGTTTAGAATCCCCAAGTCAAGGCTGCCTGGTCATGGCTCCCCTTGCTTCATCATGCGGCAGCTTTGACGAATGAACGCCCACCTCTCTACTTGGGAGTCGATCTTGCCACCAAAAAGTCGAAGTCTGGTTCGAGGATGTTTGTACCTACAGGTGATTTTCCCAGAATTTTATGCCCTCATCGCGAGATGCTGAGATCCATGACCGTTTCTGTGGGATGTGGCTGTTACTGCATTAGATGCAGTTTTGCAGACTCTAGCCTCCTCTTTGCTGTTGGAACCTACACATTCAAGCTTCAAGTTAAAAGTAACCCCGGCACAACCACATGCTATATCCGCCACCATACACCACCATCCATGGACAATGCCATTTTTTTTGATGACCTCGGACTCCCACACCGGTTGCGCTATAAGGGTCCAAACCAGCCGACACCAACTGGAGGAGAGCTAACCCGGCTCCACAGACTAGCCTCCATGTAAGTCAAGAATATTGTAAGATGGAGGGCAGAGGGACTTGAACTTGGGATCAATCATCCACGAGCCCACGCCTACCACTCCACCAACCCCTTGAAGGTGACAATTCCATTAACCATCTCTTCCGAGCACCGCCATGAGCCATCAAACATTTTTTTTTCAAACAAAAAAACATGCAGAACAAATACGTAGAAGATATGAATAAGTTAGTTGAGATGCGGCTAGCGTGAGTTTTTTTTACCTAAAATCCTCATTCGTATCAGTGATTTAAAAAGCGTATTTCTCAGAGAGAATCACAGTCTAGAATGCCCACGATGGCTAAAAAGGATGTTTGGTTAAATGCTTGGATATGGTTAAAATCAAGTTGATGACGAATGAAAAGAAACAAATGCGCCAAGTGGTCAGTGTTCCAAAGAATCTAATATGATGGGTTTGCTTTTGCTAACGATGGATGATGCATGCTGATGATTATGGATTTGGCTTACGCATTTCATCGAACACGTAGTTAGCATGTCTAGATCCGAAGGAAATCGGCAAGCAGTGTTCAGAATCAACACAACCAACTTATTCAGACCTTGACACGATCATGAACCGAAGACAACGAGTCTACATGT
Source organism: Eucalyptus grandis (assembly GCF_016545825.1). Taxonomy (NCBI): domain Eukaryota; kingdom Viridiplantae; phylum Streptophyta; class Magnoliopsida; order Myrtales; family Myrtaceae; genus Eucalyptus; species Eucalyptus grandis. The sequence goes on along the minus strand of NC_052618.1, from coordinate 22,010,687 downwards.
CTTACTTGGAACATGGCAAAGCAGAGGATTCAACAACGGGATGAGCGTATCATCGCGAGAGTCCCTACCTGGCTTGGGCGTAGAAGAAGAGGCGTGTGTGCTGGGCGTAGAAGAAGAGGCGTGTGTTCTGGGCGTAGAGCAAAGAGTGGGGGAAGAGAAGAAAAAGAAAGGGAAAAGGAAAGAAGGGCTGGGTCGGCTTGGCCCCAGCCCAGTCCCGTTGGTTTTGTTTGTTTTTGTTTTTTGTTTTTTTTTCTTTTTTAAATAATAGTTTTTTCAATTAATTTTCTATTTTTCTCTCTCTTTTTTTCTTTTAATGAAATGGCTCTATTACTACCAATGCAAACGCTCCTAATGTCTATATGTCATGCAATTCAATGGAAATTAATTTTTGGTTAGGATTTAAAAACTAATTCCTAATATTTTACGGGATTAAATAAAATGGTAAAATTTAGGTGTTAACTACGGAGTAACATCGTTGGATGATTAAACCAGCTCAGTAGAAATCTATTCGAGTTACTAACACATGAAAGAGAAAATTTTCAATAGCATCTATGTCATAGCTAAAACATAGCTTGCCGAAACCTTTTGGTCTTAGCTGAATTAAGTTTTTATGGTGATTTAAGGCAAGAAAAGTTATCCTGCATAAATAGGATTGCGCAATTTATGCCAAAAATATTACATCAAAGTTAGACAAAGGAGAGAATAACATCACATCTACCTTACCTCGTTATGATCCTAGCCATTCACTAGATTTTGATTATCCAGGGTGATATAATCAAGAGTACTACATCCAAGACAAGGACAACACAAAACAAAGTTATCGGGAAACTTGAAGTTAATGAACTCCATTTAGTCTTGTTCAAAGCAAAGTATACACATCAACATACTAAACCAAGCCTAAATTCCATATTCTGTCTTCATTGTCAAATTTTACAAGACAATTAAATATCAACTGATTAGAAATTGCCATATTAAGGAAAAGGGTCACTCTCTCTATTGACCTTCCTCAAAATCACATTTGAAAAATTATGCAATTTCCATGTTCACTCCCATGCTGCAAATATGATGGCAAAATTGTCCTCTCCGTCATCCTACATAAATTTGCAGCACATCTTCAGAAAGAATATTGAAAGAGAATGTTAGGAATATTAGAGCAAGATGAAGACTTAGAGCATCGATTCTCGAAGAAATGCAACAAATACAATAACATCATAAATCTTCACAAAGAATGCATTTAGCAATTGAGAAGTCTAGCGGATAATACTGGAGCTATTCAATCAAAGGATAAATCACATTTTAGGTGAATTCTGAACCTTCACTTCAAAACCGTAAGAAAATTCGAAACTAATGGTAGATCATTAAATTATTGAGGCAATAAAACTCGTAGAGCAAGGTATTATAACATTGGTATACAGGAAAAATACCACATATACCTTGGTAGTACCGTCAGCCTTCTCCAATCGCTTCCCAAGACCAACCTGGCGGCAAATCTCAACAGCTTTTTCGTTATGAGGAAGACTAGTAGCAAAGAAAAGTGGGATCTTCTGTCCACGAGCTATGGAATTCATTACATCAATGGTGGAAATTCCTATTTGTATCATCTCTTCCGAGTAGATTCTTTCATGGGGATTTATAGAGCTTCCTACGAAAGGGAAAGTTCATCCATTATATAAGACACCACAAGAAAGTTCTTGGATTGCCACAACTGCCATGGAATATTTGTGGCTTCATCGACATCAAAATTATTGCCACAGCAACAATTCACCAGTAATATCTAGTTAGCCTTTGGCAGAATTAATAACAAGAAAAGTACAAACTGGATATAGTCACAAATCGAGTTTACCCAATACTAAATGTACACAATAAAAGTCATTAAAGCACGATACAAGTTGCCGTGCTCTCTCCCCCTTCCAGACACAGTCATTTTCATTCTTCAAAAGGAAAGAAATTAGAGGGCCACCAGAAAACTACACAAAACTTCCTAGCCCAAATCAATTGGGCTACAAAACAGGCGTGCGTTCATATGTCTAAAGGCAAATAAAATTACTTTAACCAGCAAAATTACAATTTCAACCATCTACTTTCTCTGGATAAGTAGCGCTAATAAAATAACAAATAATAAACAAACAAAAAGTAGCAAAGCATTTGGCTTCTCCAGCAAATGCTTAATGTCTTTCATGTCATCTTCAAGTTTTGCAAGCGAAGCCTTTGTGACAAAAGGCACTTTGTATGGTGACAGCAGGCAAAGAAGTCACATTTTTTATCCTTACAATTGTAGTAGAGCTTGTCTTTTCCAAGATTTTTACGGCAGCACGCTTGCCACAATCACACTTTTTTTATTTTGAAAGGTGAATTTGCTCAAAGTACCCTTACCCTTATTCACACTGGATGACAACATGATGTACCTGTAATTTAACCATTTTATCTCTTGTCTAATTGTTAATATGAAATCATTCATATTGCGCTTAATCTATGTGAACCTCAAACAACACTATAAGTCACTTAAACCACAAGTATCAATTCAAGTGACTAAATATTAGAATAGCTTAATAGGCAATGCAAGAGATAAGGTCACGGAAAAGGTGCAGTTTCATCATACAATTTAAAAAAAAAAATCAATCAAGCAAGAAAATGATATTCTTCTTCCTCTTTATGCTTAACTAATATCAACCTTTTAGAATTCATGATCAAAAGATTAACGCATCATCTAAATCTTAATAGGAAAAAGTAGGATCACACATGCACATGGAGAGAGCGAAGTATACCCAAGTAACATACCTAAAATTTGTGAGGAAAACAGCCCAATTAGCTACTCTATCCCAGAATGACTTAAACAACGCATTAGATAATTCACTTCACATATCTTTTGTGCAGAAATCAATGTAGGGTATTGACAAGTAAATTTCTCACATATTGACAGTGAAAGAGTATCTGAGACTATCGAATTCCTGTATACCGAATTAAGTAAATGGAGATGGGCAGTGAACCACCAAGTCGACCTCAAACCCAATTTCCGAAAGCAAAAATTGTCACTAAAAAATTCGATACAAGTTGAAATAAAAGTGAACTTAGCAATATTCTTGTTGCAGGCAATGGGCAAAGGAAGCTCGGGAAGTTGGAGACCATGTAGGAGATAAGGTCAACCAAAAAAAGTGCAATTTCATCGGATCCATTTTTAGTTTTTAATCAATCAAGCATGATGTTGATATTCTTCTTCCTCTTTATGCTTAACTAACACCAACCTTTTAGAATTAACAATCAAAAGATAAACACATGATCCAAATCTTAGTAGGAAAAAGTAGGAAACACACGCAGAGGAAACACACGCAGAGGAGAGAGAAAACTATACCCAAGTAAAACGTCTTGGCGTGCTCGATACAAACCTCGCCGCACCTCTCGTGGGCCTCGTTCAACAGGTTGCCACCGGTCAATCCCTCCGCTTCCTCTGGCTTCTTCACATCAAGAGCCTCCTCCCGCCTCTACTTCCTCATCAAACCCGCCTACTTTAGCATCACCTCGTAAGGGTGTAGCACAAAATTCAACATGTCACATTGAATTTCTTATCCTATGGAAGGTGGTAATTTTTTACCGACACACAATGCAATGAGTTTTACAATTCCAAAGACCTCATAACACCTTAAATTGGGATTCTATGGGACTAAGGTTTTACAATACGCATTGCAGTTTCCATCTAATGTGCTATTCAAGTTCCACTAAAACTATAGCGTAGGTTTATGTTAAAGTTGAGTTGATTGCTTAGTATGCGAGACAAGCAAAGACAATTAGTATTTAGAGACTTCAATAAAGCTAATGCAGGACCCCATAACAGGCATGATATATGATTGCCAAAATTTCTCCCATTCAACTATTTGAAATAGATAACTGAAATAGATTTACAGACTACAGATTCAGTGGAGACTAGCTTGACATGCTTTTACATTTCAAGTTCCACAAAATCTTCAATTAATATGTTCATCATATGGTGAAAGACATGAAACTAGTCCCATACCTCCTCGAACCTAACAATATTTGGGTGCCTCAGCAATCTGTGATTAATGATTTTCCTCTGAACATTCTCGTCAATTTGAAATAAGAATGCACAGCATCAGAATGAGGCAATGCACATGCACAATAACGAATATGACAAAATAACTATCCCAAGGCAATCACAAGGCTAAAACTATATCAAAGCACAAAGTAAATATGACAATGAAAGGAAACTTGAGGACAAATGGATTCCAAATGCAGCTCCCTCTATTTGGAAAAAGTGGCCAAAAATCTCTGAAATATCAAAACAATTTAAAGATACCCATTCACAGCTTAGAAGCTAAAGATATCAAAAGAGCTAACCATAACTGTGCCACTAGCATGTGTAAAAATAACAAATACAGTGACTTGCGATACTAAAGCAATTCGAAGGCTACACAACACATCAACAAATGAAGCTTTTGTTGCAGTTTTGATCACGCACGCTCACCATCTGCACCCTCGTCGATACAAAAGTCGAAGCCGCACCTCTCGTAGGCCTTGTTCAACAGGCCGCTACCAGTCAACCCCTTCGCTTCCTCTGGCTTCTTCACATGCAAGCCTTCGGCCACCAAAGCCACCTGCTTTAGCGCCACTTCGTACATCCTCTCTATCGAGGATTTCAACAAGCTTGCCCATCGAGCTCGAAATGGTCAAGACCACGCTCACCACCCACATTAGTCGAGTACAAAAGCTGAAGATTCAAGGTGGCGTGGTTTGTTAGATGGCGGCCTTCGTCATTTGTCGGAGGAAGAGCAAAGAGCAGAGTAGCAACCAAGCGACATTGGAATGAAAAGAAATGGATAAAGGGAGAGAGAGTTTCCTTTTGCTATTCAATTTTGTTGTGGAAGGAGAGAAGAAATTGTGTGAAGGATTTGGTGAGCCCCACCAAATATTTCCTTGCGGAGGGGGTTTGATCAATTTAAATCGATTGAGAAGTGGGACAATACAAGATGGCTTCACTTGCAGGAGGAGAGAGAAACAATTTTTTGTAGCATGCCTTTTTGAAGAGAAAATAAACGAGCTCTAGCTCTAGCGTGGCCACCAGGCGACACGTGTCATCTGATGAGTGGACTCTGACAATGCCAAGCTGGAATTAGAGTTTCTTGTAATATTTTCTCACACTGTAGGTTTTAGTTTTAAGACCTACCTACATTAAAACTACCGTCTCTAAATGAATTTGGATTGGATCCATTTTCATTCAATCCAAATCAATCCACCCAACCCATTTAACATATGTATTAATGGATTGCAATGGCAAGCATCTCTAGCATTTTTCAAATTCCAAAATATTTAGGGTGTGTTAAGTAATTACTTTGTTTTCGAGAACAATTTTTGAAATTCTAAAGAGACTTGATAATTGCTCAAAATTTTTATTCTTGAATTAGAAATTCATTTAATATGACTCTTATATATTTTTTTCCTTTTAATTTTTTAAACTTTTATTATACTTTTCTCTCTTTTATTTTCCTTTTCTCCTCTTCTTCTTCCTTTTTTATGGCCAGCAACAGCTGGGTAATGTTCAGCACTCACTTGGCCACCACGAGCCTCGCCTAGCCTAGTGAGCCTTGCGTGGCCACTAATGAGGCTCAACCTCACCCAAGCAGCGTGAGGTTGGCCTTGCCTTGGCGTACAAGGCCCATCCTTGTGTTGACTAGCGAGGCCAAGCTCGCCTGACCACGTTGAGGCTTGTTAGGTCCTTGTCAATGGCTAGGCGAGGCTCGGGCCGACGATACTTCGACAAGGCCGCTGGCCCTTGTCTGACCAGTTGCCGATCATGGCCGAGGTCGGCGACCAGCTAAAAAAAGAAGAAGAAGAAAAGGAAAGAGAAGAAAAAAATTAAACTTGATTTTAGGAATTATTCTTGGGAATGAGAAATAATTTTTTTATAGTTTTTAATTCTCTTCCAAATCTATTTCGGGGAACAAAAAACAGATTTTTATTCTTAGGAGTAAGAAATTTATTAAATGAATTTCTGTTTTTTGTTTGTTCTTGAGAATAAAAGATTAGAATCAGTTATTTCTTATTCCTGAGAGTGTTACCAAATAAGTCTTTAGATGCAACAGACTTTAGGATCGAGGACTACAGATGTAAAGCTTCCAAAAATTAGAGGGCCAGATTGCAAATTCGAAGTTTTGATCCTTCTCTCTTTCCCTCCGCCCTTCACCAGCTTGCTCATCCTAAAACCCTAGCCCCCTTCCCCTCCGCTCGGCACCGCCGTGCTCGCCTGAACCTCTTCGCCTCGCCGGCCGGAGACCACCGATTCCGACCTCGGGAGGCAGCTCGATCCCCTCCGCATCCTTCGCTTCTCCGAACCGGATCGATCGGGAACCGTTCGCCATCGGACCGGAGTAATGCGAAACCTCAGGGCGCTGTCGCATCGTTGCCGCCCATGGCGCGCTGACATGGTCGCGCGCTCCTTCGCCTCTGCGGAGACGCCGGCGGACGTCGACGCGGACCGGCTGTACGACGCGATACGGAGCTTCTCGTCTCCGGACGAGCTGAAGCAGTACTTCAAGTCGAGCAGGATAGTGCTGTCGAACGAGGTGGTCGACGGCGTGCTCAAGAGGTTCAGGTTCGGCCACGGGAACCCGCTGCAGGCGCTCGAGTTCTTCCGCCACGCGAGCCGCCGGCGAGGGTTCGATCATTCCGCGTTCTCGGCGGACACGATGCTGTACATCCTGGGGAGGAGCCGCAAGTTCGACCTGGTCTGGGAGGTCCTGACGGAGATGAAGAGGACCGATCGGTCGATGATCACGCCGCGGACTGTGATGGTGGTCCTGGGCAGGATCGCCAAGGTCTGCTCCGTGAGGCAGACCGTGGAGTCGTTTCGGATGTTTAGGAAGTTCGTCCCCGAGTTCGATACGACCTGCTTTAACGCGCTGTTGAGGACCTTGTGTCAGGAAAAGAGTATGCACGATGCTAGGAATGTTTACCATGCGCTGAAGCACGATTTCCGGCCGGATTTGCAGACTTTAAATATACTTTTGTCGGGATGGAAATCTGCAGAAGAGGCCGAGAGTTTCTTCGAGGAAATGAAGGAGATGGGTGTGAAGCCTGATGTTGTTTCATATAATTGTTTAGTTGATGTGTATTGTAAAGGTAGAGAAATTGACAATGCGTATAAGGTCGTCGAGAGAATGAGGGAAGAAGATATCTCGCCTGATGTGATCACCTATACTAGTATTATCGGTGGGCTGGGGCTAGTTGGTCAGCCAGATAAAGCTAGAGATGTTTTGAAGGAAATGAAGGAGTATGGTTGCTACCCAGATGTCGCCGCATATAATGCTGCTATTAGAAATTACTGTATTGCAAAAAGGCTTGGTGATGCGTATAGCTTGCTGGATGAGATGGAGAGTAAGGGTTTAAGTCCAAACGCTACAACATACAATCTGTTCTTTAGAGTTTTCTTTTGGTCGAATGACTTGTGGCGTTCTGATGGCTTGTATCGGAGGATGATGGATGCTGGATGTCTTCCCAATACACAAAGTTGTATGTTTCTGGTTAAGTTGTGTAAGAGGCAGGAGAATGTGGACTTTGCCTTAAAGCTATGGAATGACATGATCGAGAAAGGATTTGGATCTTACACATTGGTATCAGATATATTACTTGATTTGCTCTGTGATTTGGGGAAGTTGGCGGAAGCTGAAAAGTGTTTCCTGCAGATGATAGAGAAAGGTCAAAAGCCAAGTCATGTTTCCTTTAGGAGAATTAAGGTCCTGATGGAATTGGCAAATAGGTCCGAGGCCCTCCAGAACTTATCAGAGAAGATGAGAATACTTCAGTCCTAAGAACAATCTTCTGAGAATTGCAATTGATCACCAGTGCTTGCCTTTGCATGCTGAGATTTGCTGTGCCGTGTCATTTACCTGATTGTTGCATCAAAAGCAGTGGCACCAGATGCTTGAGGAATTGACTTTGTGAAGCATTTGAAATTGGTAAATTAATTGGTCCTATTTGTTGCTCAGCTATATCATATAGCTAAAAGTGCAGCTTCATCCCAATGGGAACTAGATTGTCACATAGAGAATTAGTACTTTTTGAATGATTTAATCTCCCAGTTGATCCTGATTGTCTTTCTTCACTTTATTTAAAATCTAATTTTGCCAAGAGAAACTTATCAATTTCTCTTGGACTTGACATGAGCAGCAAGGGCTAGGTATTTATCCAGCACAACGCTGGAAATTGCTTGCTCCAGTTATTCCAGATTCTGTGAATTTCTTTCTTCACTTTACAAATTCAATTTTTGCCAAGAGAAATTTCTATTGGACTTGACACGGTTGTCAGTTCATACTGCTGTTTCTTTGCCTTGTATGAATGTGAGAACCTTATGTGGGTATTCGTACGATATGTCTTCATTTCATTTACGGCTGAGATGTTATGCTATGGCTGTTTAAGAGTAAATTTGGCCTGCCAATAAGGTTGTTTCTATACTTCTGCACCCATTATTTTATGGACATGGAGTTGGAACTTGTTAGTGAGTAGATAGCTTGTTCCTGATGCTGTATAAAGTTGTTAGTATGCCACCTAGATTTGTTAGTTTTCCAGACTCTTTTCCTAGTTTATTCAGGGTCATGTTATTTATTCACTGTTATCTTCACAGCCTGTGCTCAGCTTCAATGATCTGGGAAAAGGTGGAGGATTGACACACGATGAAGATGACATGATACAAGACCTTGGAACAGTCATTCATGCCAAGCTTGATGCACGTGAGCTCATAGAGAAGATGACATGATATGAGAGCTTGGAACAGTCATTCTTGCCAAGCTTGATGGATCTGTCTGGTATTCGGCGATTTTGTGAAACTCGTTCATAGCTTTCTTATGCCAATAAATGATGTACTCACCGAAACAGAGCCACTAGTAGATCTCGACTCTCATGGTCAGGAAATCCATTTGCAGATTGCTAGATTTCTAAATATTCCATCGATTAGAATTGTTAAAGCATTGCACAATTCTTTTGAAACTTTGCCCAGATAGGGACTGTTGAGGAGTTCAAACTAATGGAAGGAAGGATATGATGTCTTTCTTATAGACGAAACTGGTAATTTGGTGAAACTAGGCGCTACTTAATATAGTTAATGAATAGCCTTCGAGGAACTCACAAAGCAGGAAATAAAAACCTTTTAAATGCATGAGGAAGTGTTCACTGCGGGGACGGTTTAATGCTTATTTTCATGTGGTTCCAGTTTCATTTGTATCCCATCAATCTGTTTACTGTTTCTGTATTCCATAGATCTTCCTTAAATGGTTCCTGGCATAGTTAAACATTCTCCAGGTACATTTCAAATGTGCATTGACTTGGCACGTACTGACTTCATGCTCTGTTGCAGTACGAATTAGTGTTTACATGTCCTGTATCATTGCCTATAGCTCCACAATCTCCTGATTTCCAATGACGCTGCCATGGAAGTCCAGAGTACAGGAACGCTCTTTGGTAATCAGTAATGAATGAGAATTACAATGTTTCATGTTCTCTGTTGGGAATGCGAATTGAGCCAAGTTTTTAACGGTTAATTTACAGCTTGTGTAGCCATCCTTATTTTTTTATTAATATCTGGACTCAAATATGGTTGGAAGTAACTAAAGCGAGAGGAGCTCCTTTCTCGGACTTTTGGCGGAGATCAGGTGCTGTATCTGGTTTCTCAATATGACATTTTAGTTTTTCTCAGAACTAGGCTTCTGCCACTGGGCTCCAGGACTTGATGAAAATGTGAACGTATCTTTGCACAATCGCTTGGCTCTAAACGGGGCTTTGATATGTAAGTTCTGATTGCCGTATGATCGGGTGCCTTGTATCATGAAGCGGTTCGGCTGCACACCCTTTAGCACAAGGAATTCTTTTACTCATCATAGAAAGGGGTAAACAGAGGCGTCGGACCATTGGAGGTGTAATAAAGTCGAGCCGATATGGGGCTAAGGACGAATCTCTCTCGCCGTTTGAGAGCTCCTCTACCTTCTATGGTAGCTGCCCATAAACCCTAACTCTCCTTTTCGCTGGTTCTGTTTGGAAAAGCCATAAAACCCAAAATCATGTGGCTTTCCTGTGACAAGATTGACTTCGTCTTCTTCTTGGCTCGCTCGACGTACCCTCGCTAGCTCCCGGTGAAGTGGGTCAGCTCTCCTCTGTCTTTTCTTTGGTTTTTGCTGAAGAAGTCATCGTTTCTGGAGACTCTATCGAATAGGGTGGCAGGATGACTAGCCTCTTGGGATTGCTGAAGATGCCGCAATTTCCCTCGTTCACTTCCTGTAGGGCGGTTCTGGAGTCTCGATTCCATGGGGTTTTCTTCTGCAAACCATGATTGGAGGCTTTCCTTCTGTTAAATATATCTGGATGGTTTTTATCTGAAGGGAGTTTTCGGTGATGAAAGGCAGATGGAAGATGGGTAAGATTTGATTCTGGTTTTCTGGATTTCTGGTATTTCTCTTAATCGTTGCTTATAAGGGTTTTCAAATGGATGAATCTGGGGAAAGAGATGGTCGACTAGCTTTATTATGTAAGAGGCTTGGGAATCTGAGAACAGAAGTGGATGCCCCGCCTAGAGAAAGAGTCATTTCAGAGGAAATTCTAGATGAACGTAAGCGTACGGTGTTTGGAAAGTTGTATTCGGGAGGAAATATAAATTACCAGGCTTTTCTCTCCATTATGACGCGAGTTTGGAAGGTTGATTCTCTGAATTTTGCACAACGTGAATCTGATGTCTTATCCTTTACTTTTGAATCTGAAAGGGACAATAACAGAATATTAGCAAGCAACCCTGGTCCTTCTCGAGCAATTTATTAGTACTTAAACCATGGGAGCCAAATAAACCTGCGCAATGTTACAATTTCACAAGCTATGAATTTTGGCTACAAATTCATGGCCTCCCAATAGAATGGTGTAGTGAAGAGATTGTGCATCTTGTTGCCCGACAAATGGGAGGTGTAAAGGAAGTTAAGGTGGAGAAAAAAGGAGTGGCCTTCCAAAAAGTGGGGAGAGCCAGAGTTGAATTAGATTTGGAAGAACCTTTAAAATCAGGTATCTTATTTAATCTGGGAGAGGAGAAGGTTTGATTGGACTTCAAGTACGAAAGGCTACCTAGGTTCTGCTATTCATGTGGTAGAATTTGGCATTTCACTACCAATTGTGAAGAATTTCCGTATGATGTGGCAAGAATCGAAGATAGAAAGAACAATAAGTTCGGTAATTGGCTAAAAGCAGAGGTGAAAGTGAATAGCCCTTTTTGGGAGCTATTTTATAATGAAAAAGTGGCTGAAGAAGAGGGGGAACTACAAGAGAATAGCGCCATATCCTCTCAGGATACTCAAATTGTCATATTTACCGGAGAGCAACAAGAAGGAACTAATGCAGATCAAACACAACCTCAAAACAGGGCACAAATGGATATCAACTTACCTGAACACCAAATGAAGCAGCAACAGGAGAAAGGAAAGGGCATCATGAACATAGATGAACCTGCACAGCAAGACCAGCAAGCTGTTATCTCCTCTTCCTGGCACAAAAAAACAGGTTTAAAAAAGGAAAGTAGGATCGTGAAAAGCTCACCAACCAAGAAGTTGAAGAGGTATACTCCTTATTACCCTTCAATTATTGATATGGCCAGTCTGGATGAAACAAATCTGCAGGATACTCCCATCAGTTTTTCAGAAGAAACCAGGGGAAGGGCTTCGGTGGCTAGCCCAAATAAGCCACCGGGTCACAAATGAGAGTAATTTGCTAGAATTGTCATGGGTTGGGCACACCACTAATAGTTCAGAATTTAAGAGCCATGGTGGCTCAAGAAAGGCCCAATCTTATCTTGTTAATGGAAACTAAAAACAAAGAAACGGTGGTAGCTCGTCTTAAAAGAAAACTAAAGTTTCAAAAGAGTTTTGTGGAGGAACCGCAAGGCATTGCGAGGGGGATGGCGGTATTATGGAATGAGCAAATGGAGGTGGAAGTGGAGTTTAGTTCTCAAGAACTAATAAATTTGATATGTCTTGATTATGAGAGTCGGAAAAAAAATGCGGCTTAGTTGTGTGCATGCTCCAAATAGATATGGGGAAAGACTTCAACTATGGGAGAAATTAAGACAGATTGCTTCTTCTAATACACTCCCATGGTTGTGCATGGGAGATTTCAACGAGATACTTTATTATTGGGAGAAAAGGGGAAGCGGGATGGCTGAGAATTCCAGAATGCAGGCTTTTCAAGACTGCGTCCATGATTGTTCGCTAATGGAAATTGACTGTAAAGGATGTGCGTTTACCTGGTCCAATAACAGAGAAGGTGCTGATATGATCCAGGAGAAATTGGATAGAGTCTTCTGCTCGATGGATTGGCGGGTTACATTACCGAAGGCTGAGGCTTTTGCTCTACCAGCTGTGGGATCCGATCATAGTCCCCTCCTTGTGGTTAGCACTGCTGAATCTGTAAAGAAACAAAAAGATTTCAACTTCAAGCTTACTGGGTTGAAGATAGTGATTGTAGGGAGATAGTAACTCATGCATGGCAATCTCAACCTTGCATCCAAGGAGGCTTGAGAGATAAACTATTTTCTACCAGCCAAGCTTTAAAAGCATGGAGCAAACAGAAATTCCCCAACAATAACACTCGCATTACAGCTTTAAAGAAGGAACTTCAGTCCATCACAAACAACCACCGGAGTTATCAAGATAAAGGAAGAATTGAAAGGATAAAAGAAGAGCTGGAAAGTTTATGGCGCAGGGAGGAAATGTTTTGGGGCTTGAAATCAAGGATTAATTGGCTTCTTTGGGGAGACAAAAATACAAAGTACTTTCATGCACCAACGATCCAACGGAGACGAAAAAACAGAATTCAGATGCTGAAAAATGAAGAAGATCAGTGGGTTAGAGGTAAACAGCAACTCCAGCACCTCACCATATCTTTCTTCAAAGCACTATATACCTCGGAAGGACCTCGTAACTATAACCCCGTCTTAAATCAATGCCCTACGCTAATTGGAAATGAAATAAATAACTGTTTAGTGGCGGAAGTAACTATGGAAGAATTTCGTGCTTTGCTTTCCAATTAGGAGCTCATAAAGCCCCTAGCCCAGATGGTTTAAACGGGTTGTTTTATCAGCATCACTAGGGATATAATCAGTCTCGATATCTTAAAGGAAGTTCGAGGTTTATTTTTCTTAGGGATTTTGGATCCAGCCCTTAACAGAACACATATTACTCTAATACCAAAGGTTCTTGACCCGGAGAAACTTGATCAATACCGCCCTATCAGCTTATGCAACTTTGCCTACAAAATTATTTCAAAAATATTGGCGAACAAACTGAAAAGATGGTTGCCTATGCTGATTTCAGGTGAGCAAAGTGCTTTCGTTAGTGGAAGACAGATTCAAGACAATATTTATGTTGTACAAGAGGTACTGCATCAATTGAGAAAGAGGAAAAGAAAGAAGCATTTCCAAGCGGTACTCAAACTTGACATGACAAAAACCTATGATATGATCGAATGTGACTATCTTGAAGGTTGCCTGCTGAAAATGGGGTTTTGTGCTCAATGGGTTCATTGGATAATGCAGTGTGTAACCACAATCACATTTAATATTAAACTTAATAGGGAATCTCTTCCTGAGTTTGCTCCAACCAGAGGCATTCAACAAGGCGATCCTCTCTCACCCTATCTTTTTATATTGGTAGCAAATAGCTTATCAACTCTAATGGGAAAGGCGCTACAAGAAGGAAATATCAAGGGAATTAAACTGAACAGATTCTGCCCTACTTTAACTCATTTGTTATTCGCAGATGATTCAGTTTTTTTCTTAGATGGTTCTCTCCAGGAATGCCAAAACATTGCAGCGGTCATCAACCAATATTGTTATGCTTCAGGACAAGCTGTCAATTTAAATAAATCAGGGATCTTCTTCAGTAAAAACTGTCCACCTTTATTAAGGGAAAACATGAAGATAGAATTAAGAGTACTAGAGCTAGAATGAACAGGAAAGTATATGGGAATACCATTTGATTGGGGAGCATCAAAAAAGCAAATGTTTGGGTGGATTCTAAATCGGATTAACATGAAATTGGAGGGCTGAAAGGAGCAACTCATATCAAAGGCATGTAAAGAAATTATTCTAAAATCAGTGGTGCAGGCGGTACCACAATATGCCATGTCAGTTTTTAAAATTCCAGTATCAATTTGTAAGGCTATAGAGAAAAAAATAGCAAATTTATGGTGGAAAAACGGTGATGCACAGGCGGGTTTGCACTGGAAACGATGGGAAATCATGAAGATGAGAAAAGATAGAGGAGGAATGGGTTTCAGAGATCTGATTACTATTAATAAAGCCTTATTGAGGAAGTAAGCTTGGAGGATGGTTAAAAATCCGAATGCGCTATGGAGCAAATTAATGAAGGGGCTATACTTCAGTCGTTCAGATTTTTGGCATGCTAATTCTGGTTGTAACCCTTCATGGGGATGGAAAAGTCTGCTAATTGGAAGAGAGGCTATTGCGGACTCAGTTTGATGGTCGATAGGAAGTGGAGAATCAGTTAACATCAGAACAGACAAATGGCTGAGAAGAGGCTTAATAGGAGGGCCCGCAAACAGAAACGATCCCCAAAAAGTCTTAGAGTTAATACTACCGGGGACATAAACGTGGAACGAACCATTGGTAAGAAATCTGTTTGATGATCATATAATACAGGAAATTCTTGCAATACCAATAAATAATCCTTTTTTTAGTGATGGATTATTATGGACGGGCACAAAACATGGGTCATTTACAGTCAAGAATGGTTACAACTTGTTGAGAGACAACATCACAGAAAACACAGCCAATCAGCACCCTTCCTCCTCATATCAAACCCCAACGACATTATGGAACGCAATTTGGCACGTGAAAACCAACCCGAAAGTGAAGCTATTCATATGGCAGGCTTGTCAAAACGCTCTACCAACTAAGGAGAATCTATGGAAAAGGAATATCTCACCTGACCCACTATGTGATCTATGCAGAGTCACGGTGGAAATGGCTGAACTTACACTCCTCCTCTGCCCATGGGTTGCTGGGGTATGGAATCGGCTGGAAATAAAACAGCAAACCGACGCACATGAAATTAAACGCATAGATGACTGGCTGGCCAAATTTACAAGCAAAGAGCCGCACCTCCCCTCTTTAGAGACAATCGGCACTCTTCTGTGGCAGGTATGGAAGGGGCGTAACGATTTCATCTTCCGAGGTACAAAACCAGAGCCCTGCAAAGTGATAGATCTTGCAAGATCTTAGCAAATCAGCTACCAAAAATGGGGATGTGGAGACGCACCAGCCAAGAAAACCGAAGAACCGGAGATCCAACCTACCTGGCGAGCTCCGAAGACCGGCTGCATCAAGCTGAACATCGACGGATCGTTGGGGGAAGGATCGACGGAGGGAGCGGTGGCTTGCGTCGTTCGGGACTCCTCCGGCACCCTCTTAGATGGATTCTCAAAGACCGTCTAGGCGGAATCAAGCGTACAAGTTGAAACCCTAGGGGTCCTTGAAGCCCTAAAGTTTCTGAAGGAGAAAGACATCCGCGAAGCTGTTCTGGAAACTGACAGCAAACTCGTGGTCTCCAGCTTGAAGCACGAACAGAACCGACTTAAACGCACGCGGGCGTTGAGGAATTGTCGACTTCTTCTCCAACGGTTGCCGCGAGTGGGCCTCGCTTTTTGCCCTCGTTCAGCAAACCAAGTCGCGGACTGGGCCGCACGCAACCATCGCCTGAAGACCATTCCTCCGAATTGGTGGGCCTCCCCTCCATCAAGCCTCTGGAATCTACTATGTATCGACGCCCGTAGCGGGCTTTTTGCGGTTTTCCGCTTATATGATAAATAAAATTTCACCTTTTGACAAAAAAAAAAAACAGAGGTGTCGGGAAAGCGTCGGGAGCGACGAGATCCTCATTCCAATTAGGCCTACCCAGCCACTTAAATAGGCTAAACTGCTCCATGGTTATTTGCAATAAGCGAGATTGATTTTTTTGTTTTCGTAATCGGTTTGGGTCGAGAATTGCGTTTGGTAAAATTTTTGTTCCCGAACGGATTGGGAGTGGAATCAAGAACAAAAAAAAAGTTGATTCTTGTTCCTAGGAACAAATGTGAGAATAAAAATAAACTCTTCTTTTTCTTCCCTTTGGCCATCTCGCGACCGCTTGTCCACCCCCACTCGCCGCCGTTGTCCTGTCTCCGCCACCGCCGCCGGCCGCTACTATCGCCGTCTCCAGTGCAGCGAGCTCACGGAGGCAAGCCCAACCACCGGCGAGGCTTGGCCTCCGGATCTAGCGAGGT
Organism: Eucalyptus grandis; assembly: GCF_016545825.1. NCBI lineage: Eukaryota > Viridiplantae > Streptophyta > Magnoliopsida > Myrtales > Myrtaceae > Eucalyptus > Eucalyptus grandis. The sequence continues at coordinate 21,994,376 of NC_052618.1, read as the reverse complement.
CGGCAGCGAGGCTCACCCAGCGGGGGCGAGGCCCGCTTGGCCACCAGAGAGGTTGGGCAAGCCTCGTGACGCCTAGCCCCGCCGGTGGCCAGGGAGCCTCGCCTAGCCCCGATGAGGCCGGCCTAGCCATCGGCGAGCCTCTTTCACCGCCGACAAGGCTCGACCAAGAAGAAAAAGAAGAAGAAGAAGAATAGGAGAAAAAGGAAAAAAAGAAAAGAAAAAAAAAAAAGGAAAAGAGGAAAAGAAAAAGAAAAAATTATTTAAAAATAAAAAAATTGATTTGGAACAAAATCAATGAGCACGGTACCAAACACAATTTTATTACAGAATTATATTTGGACAGTTATTAAACGCGTTTTTTTTTACTTATAATCGTTCTCGGAATAGAATAAAAATAATCATTTATGGTCGAATTTATTTTCGAGAATGTAATCATTACCAAACGCGTTCTAAGAGCGCATTGTTCTGACGTCGAAATGATGGGCGTGCCTATCCCTTTTACTTTATTGGCTCTTGCTGAGACACTGTTCACCTTCATTGCAAGAACGTGGCCCATTCTCTCATAAGCCACGTTGCTGACCTTCATCACAAGACATGTCCCATTGCAGAACGGAGGTAAAACCAGTTTGAAGAACCAAATACAAAGAAAACACCCAATTTGGACATCCAGCAGCATGCTTTGCATGCACGCCTTGCACTTTCAATCCATAGAGCTCCGTATTCACGTGATGAGCAACTGCATCAAGAGATAATCGCACAAATGGTCTTCAAATTTTGATTTAATGTTCAATATTATCTATAAGTTCTTAATATGTACAATACCTATACTAGACTTTCAATTTGTTAAATTTGATTCATGAATAATTAGTAAATGTTTTATATAGTCTCTAAACTAAATTATATTAAATATTGGATCAAAATTCTGAAACTATTAAAAATTTAAGGAAGATATTTTATAATAAATTAAAATTTAAGGATTGCATGTCATAATGAAGAAAAATTTATGAATTATTTTTGTCATCCTCACGAGATAAAGATATGCTCGAACCTAAGCAGGTCTATAAAAGGTCAAGGGTCTTCTAGACAGGTGGGAGAACTGCCTTGAAGACCCCACTTGGTTGTGGCTTGTATTCCTTGCTAATTTGAGAAGAAAAATATCAGATTAGTTGTAGGAGGAGCCAAGTGCCGTGTCCCCGAGGTATTATATCGAGCAAATCCAAGGAGCCCGCCACCTCTCCTTAGGACGTGTGCGGACGTTGGTAGACTTGATTGGAGAGGCTAGACCTCTTCCCATATTATTGTGGAGCCTACCTAGGTGAACTTTTAAACCTAGCTTAGATAGGTAATGAAACAACAATACGCCCGGTTTAAAGGTTAAATTAAAATTTAAGGATTATATTTTATAATAAACAAAAATTTATAAATTATTTTTGTCGTCCTCCCGAGATAAAGATATGCCGTGTGCTGCAACGAGGCATTAAAGAAGTGGTCCGTGCGCCACACTTGATTCAGACAAGGGCACCAGACAATATTTTTTCAGATGATATACTCTCTTGCTGATTCTTGGCTATGCTGATAGAGAGAGAGAGAGAGAGAGAGAGGCTTTGGCTAGAGCTGTTTGTTAAACTTGAACATGGAAATGCTTAATTTATAGAAAACGAAGAGCAGGTGAAGTCTGGGGTTGCAGCAAGACTACTAGTTTGTCTGGTGAAGTCTCCCCCTAGCCCATTTGAAAACGACTTCTTTTTACCTTTAATTTCACAGGATTACTTGCCTAAATCGGATTGCTCACACTCAAAGGCTCCCCTAAGAGTTAGATTAGTACCGGCTTGATGATTCCCCCCTTTTCTGGGTCCTCAAACCAGACTAACTGTACTATAGTTAGGGTCTCCATCTTTTGACTTCTTCTAAGATGCGACCCCGGTATGACTATTCAAGTTCTCTAGGCTATGTTTTAACCTCGTTAGATAGCGGAGTTGTTCCCCTTCGGCTAACTCTTCGGCGTGACTGGCCACATAGTTTGTGGCGTCTTCCACCGCTTCGCATTTGTCGCAGTGGAATCCCCTCTCCTGAGCGATTTCCTTCGCTCGTTGGCGGATCTCTTTGATGCGTGTGTCACATCTGTCGTTGTGTCTTTCGACAGCTTTATACTCCTTGGAGGGATTTGGCAATAGTAAAAGGATTACTAGTAATCTGTGTCGCTCTCACTAAAGTGCCCATCCATGGAGATTCGTTCTCGAAGTAAGGCGACTAGCTCGTTTTCGAACTGGCTGTGTTAAGCATATGATTAAAGCCGTTCCAATCCTCCATTCGTTGGGTGCTTCGTGGTCCTATCATCTGGCTTTGCCACTCACCGATCCGCTTTCCGTTGTTAACAGAAATGACTCCTATTTAAGGCAAACAAGGGAGCTTCAGGGAATTCCAGTTCGGAAAAAAAAGAATTCCTCCCTAGAATTCAATGTGTTAAGGATAGTCGGAATGCTACCCGTTCAGAGTGAATCCACAAATAAAGTATTTTGTTAAACTTAATTTATAGAATACGATTCAAGGCGAGCAACTTTGTCTGGTGAAGTCTCCCCCTTGCTTCAGAAGTTAACCCATGGTGCTTGATGGATTCCCACATCTATCCTTGTTTATGATGGACGCTTGACTAATGCCAATCAACTTGTCTGGTGAAGTGAAGTCTCCCACTTGCTGGAGAAGTTAATCCACCGTGCTTGATGGACCCCACATCTGGCCTTGTTTTTTTGGTCAGTCCTACTCTATTCTTACTCTACACTCACTCTCAGACTTTTGTCCTGCCTCTTGTAGGGCGTGGGAGTCGAAACTCACTCCTGAAACTTACGCGTCCCCACCCCATCCCCATTGAGAAGGTGGGGATTTGAACCCATCACCTCCCCCTTCCATGTTGGTTGTCCTCTTTCCAGAAGTCTGCAAGACTGTGTTCACCTTCTTGAGGAAGTTTTATGGCCATCGCTATCGTCTTTTAGTCTTATCAATGTCCTTCTCCACTACTCTCCTTTTCTCTATCCCTCCCCCTGCCAAAGGAAAGAAGTTAAAGTCAGGATTTTTCTTTTTTTAGTTTTTACGAATACATTCGACAACGTTTCTAATCTAAAGAACAATTTTTAAATAAAATTCTCGAGAACAATTTTTTAACAAAAGAACGTGTTTGGTAAATACAAAAAATTTATGTTCCTAGAATAGAAAAATAATAGAAACACTTGTGATAAACTTGTATAATTTTTTTAATATTTTTTAATATTTTTATTTTTATTTTTATTTTTTCTTCTTTATTTTTTCTTTCTTTCTTTTGGTTGGTCGTCGGCCTTGGCCATGGCTAGTGACCGGCCGACGAGGGCCGACGGCCTCACCTAGCCATGACGAGGCTCAACGGCCCCCGATGAGCTCGAGCTCGCCTAGCCAAGGCGAGGCCGAGCCTCATCGAGGGCCGCGACGCTCGGCGAGGTCATCACCAAAGAAAAAAAGAAGAAAAATGAGAAAAAAAAAAAAAGTGTTTCATGGAATTGTTCCTAGGAATAAGAAACAATTTTTTTTTTTCTATTTCTTGTTTCTGTTCCAAATCTATTCCCGAAACAAAATATATATATATATATATATATATATTTTCGGAAATAAACGTGATTCTATTTTTTTTTATTTCCTAGAACAAAAGAACAAAAAATTGTGTTCCGGGAATTGAAACAAATTTAAACAAACAGCCCCTAAAAGTCGGCATTTGAATGGGAATCATTTTCTATCTTTTTCCCTACTTATTACTCCAGAACTGCACTGCTTTGAGTCAGAATAGTGCAAAGGAACGGTAACACGCTCTATTTCCAAAACCCTCCTATTAACGCTACTATATTTAATTTTATTTTTGGTCGAATCACCGCTCTAATTTGGAGGGAACGAAATAACACCGTAGGTACTTTTTTTAAAGCTCAAACAAATGGAACTAGATCTCCCTCAAATCACCAATTATTTCCCTTTAGTCGACGGGACTGTATAGAATGAAGTCTCCCTACTTAAATCCTTTCTGATGCTCCTGGAAAAATACTGTGAAAATACAGTGACAATTTGGTCAAAATTAGAAAGGTGTAGTGTAAATTAATCTTTTTAATTGGTCAAGCTTGAATATGGTCTCTAACTTGTACTGTTCCTGCAACATTGTCTTTTCATCTTCTTTCTAGAACAATCGGGTCACTCAAGTCTGTTCTGTCAAGATTTATCTTCAATTGCCATTAATAACAGCACTATAATGCTGTGCTGGCGTGACAAATTATGTTACATAGTGGATGGGTGCGCGTCTGAGAGAGAGAGAGAGAGAGAGAGAGAGAGAGGCTGTTATGTTGGAAATCGTCATGTGAACTTTCATCTATACTAGGACATTTCTAGTCTGCCAAGAATGCAGGTTATTCTTACATATACGAGAACGAACGTGCCGTGGGGGACCTTGTCATAAGGTGATCCATATGTTTATGGCCCTCCTCACATCATAAATTGTGTTTTGGATTTTGTTGGGCAGCCCGATATAGGTCATTGGTGTACCGAATGTCTCTAAATATAAGCTCTCCCCTATTTCTCACTCTTGAAATTCAGTGTGTTGGAATGTATTCTTGGTCTTCATTTGTTGTCTTTTGTGTTATGAGTAAACGTGTGTGATTCTAGGAAGACTCAGATTTAACATTGTATAAAGTAGGTTTTTCCTTATGTAGACTGATTAGCTTGCATTCTGTGTCCATGAGGCGCGCCTACAAAAACAACCAATCTCATGTGATCGATCCTTCGTTGAGTTTGATAAACTAAAGAAACATGGAATGATGGACTGAAAATAAACTTTTAAAGGAGACATCACCATTGCATTTTGTTGATTCTTCGCATTATATACATAGGGGAGGGAAGAAAGTAGATTACAGAGCAGTCTCACATCCAGTGAGAACTCCAAATTCCGTTAATGCAAAAAGAAGTATAAAGCATTAGCATCAAAAGGAGGATAAGCTACATACAAATGAATTATGACACCATTGGCCGTGGTGGCTCTGTTGGTCTTTGCTGGGTAAACTTTTTTTTTTTTTTGGTAATGGTAATAAATATATAGAGCTAGGACAAATGTACAAAAGATCGGTCCCAAAACCTACACTCTCACGAACAATGTAAGAGTGAAGGGGATCAGATGCAAAACAAATACTAACTAGAAGAACAACCACAAGGGTACAAGGAAGACAACCAAAAACCAAACAAACACAGAATAGCCAAGGCGAACCTCAGTCCTAACGCCCAAAGCAAAGAAACGGAGAAGCCACAAAATACAGCCACAAGGCGAAACAAAGCAAAGACAGCTTAAGGAGAGAAGATCGCTGGATCAAGACGCCAGCCTCTTTGAAGTCTTCTATTTCTCGGAGATGGAGGAACCTTGCTGAAAGTGATGGCTCTATCTCTAACCACCTTGAGAATGGTAAACTTTAGTCTTTTGAGTAGGGGTGATCGGTTCCAGTTCGGTCCTGGTTCCACCCAAGAACCGGGAACCGGACCGGGAGGATCGGTTCCCACTTTTTGGACCGTGGACCATGGACCGGACCGGCTATCTTGGAATCGAGAACCGGACCGACCACCGGTCCCGTCCGGTCCGACCAACCGGTCCGGTCCGGTCCGATTCCAATGAACCATCACTTGTTTTCATTTCATTTAACAAAAAAAATAAATAGTAATTACTAGTAAAGTAATGTGAGATTATAATCCAGTCAAGTTTTTTTTTTATTCACTTTGTGACCAACAAAATGACGCCCTATTAAATTAAAAACGTCAACTTTGTGGAAACAAAGAGAGCCAAGAGATTGAAATCTCCTAACGAAGAATTAAATCTCAACGAGAGAGCCAAGAGATTGAAATCCCTAACGAAGCGCGCTCTTACCCACACCAAAATGCGTGGAGGAGACGAAATCCAACCACCCACCGCCCCCACCCCCAAATGCAACATCAATATAGCACAATCGCATGTCGGAAACAAACGAAGATGGGACTACAGAGTATAAATGATCAAACAACGAAGCCGCGCGGCAATGAAAACATAGCAAAAGAGCTGATCGAGGACGGGACTCGGGACTCACCTCAAAGAATGAGAGGGCCTTGGGAATCGTCGGGGCAACGACGGGAGACGGGAGAGAGCGAAGAGGGAGGAACTAGGAAGGGTTTGGGAAAATGAAAGTTGAATTGAATTACCGCTGAGTTGTATCACAAAAATTAGGAAAATAGAAATTGATGTGATGGTTACTTGTATATTAAAGCAGAAACTAACATAAAAAAAGAGAGGAGTTTAACCGTTCGTTTAGGTTTCAAGAGGGAAAGGCAAGCGAGGAAAATTGCAAAAATTTGGAAAATAAAAGTGATGTGATGGTTACTATTGAGTGTAGTTCGAAGCTAAAAAGGGAAGGATTATTAGCTTTGAGTTATGAGAGAAGAAATGAATATGATGGTAATGAGTACTATAAATTATTTCATAAATTAAAATATATATAAATGGTCGGTCCAATCCGATCCGGTTCCGATCCCGAAATCTGGAACCGTTCACCGATTCCAAAAATAGGAACCCGAGATCGGACCGAGACCCTCTAGGACCGCCCGAAACCGATCGGTTCGGTCCGGTCCGGCCGGTTTTCGGTTCAGATGGTTTCCGTTGCACACCCCTACTTTTGAGGGAGCTCAAGAGTTCGAAATTGCAAGGAGGATGGCGGGTTATTAAAGCGGCTGTCAGCTAATACAAAAAAAAATTGTGACACGACGTACGAAACCCTTTTTACCTGTCAATCTTCTGCTGCTTCGTCACTCTTCCCCTCCCTATCTTTGGTTCTCTCTGCACCAAGTCGGAAGAGAGAGAGAGAGAGAGAGAGTGGCTCTGCAGAATCACCTCTCCACCGCGATCTCTTCGTCTTCCTCCGCATTCCTATCTCCCTCCAACTTGGGCTCTTCCAGGTACAGGTTTCCCTTTTTGGGTCAACGGAAAAGGCGCCCCTTTTGCGCTTGAAAGTGTTCTTCTTTGCCCTTTTCGATTGCCATCTTTCTTCTTTCCCTCTGTTTCCGCCTGGCCCGAGGTTGTGGCTGTCGAAAAGTCGAAGCTTTTCTTGCTTAGTTGCGTTTCTTCTTGTATACCATCGAAAGGGTAGGATCTTTATGCCCGGAACCCGACGTGATTCTGTGTCGCTTGACGACCCATATGAGAGCAGAGCGATTTCAGAGTTTTGCATCTGCTGTGCTTGTTTTTCATTCGTTTATTCAGGGTCATGTTATTTATTCTTTGTCATCTTCACAGCCTGAGCTCAGCTTCGATGATCTGGAAAAAGGTGGAGGATCGACACACGATGAAGAGTTAATCATTGCCGCTGCACGTGAGCTCATAGAGAAGATGACATGATCCGAGACCTTGGAACAGTCAGTCATGCCAACCTTGGAACAGCTTCAATGATCTGGTATCTGGCGATTTTGTGAAACTCATTCATGGCTTTCTTATGCCAATAAATGATGGTACTTATCGATATGGAGCCACTAGTATATCTCGACTCTCCTGGTCAGGAAATCCATTTGCAGATTGCTAGATTTCTAAAGATTACATTGATTAGAATTGTTAAATCATTGCACAATTCTTTTGAAACTAGTACATCGATTAGAATGGTTAAATCATTGCACAATTCTTTTGAAACTTTGCCTAGATAGGGACTGTTGGAGAGTTCAAACTAATGGAAGGAAGGATAGGATGTCTTTCTTGTAGACGAAACTGGTAATCTGGTGAAACTGGACACCACTCATTATAGTTAACGAATAGCCTTCCGGGAACTCACAAAGCAGGAAGTAAAACCTTTAAAACTACTGTTGCTATAAAAATGCATGGGGGAAGCGTTCGCTGCAGGGACGATTTAATGCTTATTTCCATGTGGTTCCAGTTTTGTTTGTATCCCATTGATCTTTTTACTGTTGCTATATTCCATAGATCTTCTTTAAATGGTTCCTGGCATAGTTAAATATTTTCCAGCTACATTTCAAATATACATTGACTTAGCACATACTGACTTCATGCTCTGTTGCGATACCAATTAGTTTTTACATTTCCCGGATCATTGCCTATAGCTTCACAATCTCCTGATTTCCAATGATGCTGCCATGGAAGTCCAGAGTACAGGAACGCTCTTTAGTAATCAGTTATGGATGAGAATTACAATGTTTCGTGTTCTCTGTCGGGAATACAAACTGAGTTTCGTGTTCTCTGTCGGGAATACAAACTGAGCCAAGTTTTTAACGGTTATTTTACAGCTCGTGTAGCTATCCTGATTATTTAGTGGTCTCTGGACTCATGCATAGCCGAGAGTAACACTAAAGTGAGAGGAGCACCTTTCTCGGCGTTTTGGCTGAGATCAAGTGCTGTATCTGGTTTCTCAACATGACATTTTAGCTTTTCTCAGAACTAGGCTTCTGCCACTGGGTTCCAGGACCTGATGAAAATATGATAGTATCTTTCTACAATCTCTTTGTTCTAAACAGGGCATTGATCTGTAAGTTCTGATTGCCGAATGATCCGGTGCCTTTGTATTAGGAAGTGGTTCGCTTGCACACCCTTTAGCTCAAGGAATTCTTTTACTCATTGCAGAAAGGGGCAAACAAAGGCGTCAGGGGCAACAAGATCCTCACTCCAACCAGGCGTGCATAGCCACTTCAACAGGCTAAACTGTTCCATGGTCATTTGCAAGAAGCTAGATTGATCTCCATTGCCTTGCTTCATGACATCAGGTTAAACATGTAAGAAAAAGAGCTGCCGCCTTTGATATGGTATCTTCCACAATGGTGTGGCCGTCGTGTTTTTTCGATAGGTGAGTTATGAGCGTGTCATTCCGACCTCGAAAGGATCGGTGTGCCACACCCCATTACTGACTATTGTGGAGGCACCGTTCACCTTCATTACAAGAACGTTGCCCATTCTCTCATGAGCAACATTGCTGACCTTCATATGGCATTGCAGAACAGAGGGAAAGGCCAGTTATAAGAACCAAATACAAAAGAAAACGCCCAATTTGAACATCGAGCAGCATGCTTCGGCATGCACTTTCAATCCACGTTGCTCTGTAGACAGGGGCGACTGCATTGGGAGGGGCAGATCCACAAATTATAAAAGATTGAAAGAGATAACAATGTAAATAGTCTCTAAATTTTGGTTTAATGTACAGTATCCATTCATAAACTTTTAATATATGCAATACTATGTTTGTACTTTGATTAGACTCGCAATTTAAAAATTTAGCACACTGAACATTAGAACAAATTTTACATTTCGTATTGAACAAATTAAAAGTATAACAAACAAAAATTCATGGATATTTTTGTCATTTCCTGGGATTAAGATATGCTGCAAACGTTGCTGCAACGAGGCATTAAAGAAGCGGTCCGTGCGCCGCACGTGATTCAGACAAGGGCAGCGCGGCGGGGCCCACGAAAATGCCTGTCCCCTGCCAACTCCATTTGCGGCCAGGCCAGTCGTCCGACATGTCGGTCGTCTTGGTCAACCTTAGGGTTTGCGTATACCCACTGTTTTCCACTTCCACTCTTTTGGCGGCTCTCTCTCCTCTCTCTCTCTTCTGTTGCTTCGTCACCAGTCTCTCTTCCCCTCCCTATCTTTGGTCCTTCTCTCTGCACCAAGTCGGAGAAGAGACAGAGAGAGAGAGAGAGAGAGAGAGAGAGAATGGCTCTGCAGAATCACCTCACCACCGCGATCTCTTCGTCTTCCTCCGCATTCCTAGCTCCCTCCAACTTGGGCTCTTCCAGGTACAGGTTTCCCTTTTTGGGTCGACAGAAAAGCCGCCCCTTTTGCTCTCGAACGTGTTCTTCTTTCCATTTTTCGATTACCATCTTTCTTGTTTCCCTCTGTTTCCGCCTGGTCCGAGGTTGTGGCTGTCGAAAAGTCGAAGCTTTTCTTGCTTAGTGCCATTTCTTGTTGTGTTGTATCGAAAGGTGGGATCTTTATGCCCGGAACTCACGTGAATCTGTGTGGTTTGAAGACCCATATGAGAGCAGAGCGATTTCAGAGTTTTGCTTATGCTGTGCTTGTTTTTCATTCGTTTTGGTGAACAGGGCTTCTAACGCGTCCGTCCCTGCGAAAAAGACCGGGGCTGTCCGATGTGTAGCCGTGCCTCGTGAGGAAAGACCAGTAAGAGCTCTTCTCTGTGTGTGCGCGTGTGTGGGCGCGCGCGATAAGATCACTGTGGGTGGAATAAGGTGTCTCTTGATTTAAAATGTGGTAGTGGAGTGAAATTTAGTCAGTTTAGTTTGGTGCATTAGGCGGTATTAATTTCCTTTTCTCTTGTTGAAGTGAAAATGGGACCATTTTGGAATTAGTTCAGAGTCATGGGAGGTGTCTTCCCTATAGATTGCTGATGGTCTGGACTTCTTGTTGTTGTGTGTCTGTAGCTTACAAGACTAAGGTCTCCCGCAATGCCAACATGGCCAAGCTTCAAGCTGGTTACCTTTTTCCCGAGGTCTGCCATCATTGTCATTGTATTGATTTATTCGGCTTTCTGCAGAATCCTTTCCTACTACGTTTGCATTTCTAAGTTTGCCTCCAGGATTGGGCTTTGTCTAATAGCTACCATGGATTACTCTCTTGTTAAACAAGAAACTCTCTTATTTTGTATAGCTAATCCTTTTTTTTTTTTTTAATTTAGATTGCTCGAAGAAAGGCAGCACACTTGCAAAAGTACCCCGACGCAAAAGTCATTAGCTTGGGGATTGGGGATACCACTGAGCCCATTCCAGATGTTATCACATCGGGCATGGCAAAGGTGCTGTTATATTCTAAGGAAGATGCCTGGTCATTCTTATTTTGAATACGGTTTATTTATTTATTTTTTTAATCTATGGTCATTCTCTGTAATTTTGAACTGACAGTGGAATTAATAGAACAGTAAATTGTTGGGTTAATTCTTGTGGTTCATTGAAGTGCACATTGTGGTTCAATTTTATTCAATCGCTACAAATCATTCTTTTCTGAAATTCTGGTTCTTATCATTTATATGCCTGTAGTCTTGTGGCTAGATCATATTTCTTATGACCCCTACCTTGAGTGGTTGCCTTCCTTTCAGTAATTTTTAAATCTTTATCAATTTGTCGGTTGAAGAGATGGAATTAAGGCATCCGTTCTTTTGGATTTTTGCACAATTTACCATCATTTACTTCCCAAGATGGCTGGATAAAGCCAGTTATGGAACAACTTTGAATATCTTTATTGGTACCATGAAGCCACAAACTGTCATAATTGAACTGGTGATGTAAGTGAGAAATGTCTATTTTTTGTCACAGGAGGCCTCTGGTTAGTGATCATGCCATATGAATGGATCTACCTGTTGCTTTCGTTACCCCCAAATTTCAGATAGTCGATTTCCTGGATGAATTATTTGTGTTCTGTCCTTTGATATCAAGCCTCACTGTTTGCTCTAAGAGCTTGGTTGAAATTGTTGTTGCATGCTTCAGATATGTCTTTCAGCTCTATGTGAACATGCCTATTTGATGTTTTAATATCTCTAGTAATTTTATTGTTTGGTAAATAGCTAACTTCTTTAAATTTGACAGAGATCTTATGCACTGTCAACTTTGGAGGGTTACAGTGGGTATGGTGCAGAGCAGGGTGAAAAGGTACTTGTCTTTCAACCACATTTCTTCTTTTTGCTGGTTAGACTTATTGAGTTTGGAAACCTTAGTTGCTAATATTGCAGAGGTTTTGTATACATGTGGCAATTGTCTCTTCATACAGCTTATGATTTAACAGCATTTCTGTGCATCAGTCTGTTATGTACTCTTAAGGTCTAATCAGACGAAACAATCCTTCTACATTTTGTTAATATTATTAACAGTTTCCTCAATTGATTTTCATGGCCTTGCATCTGTCTCCATTTCCCATTTACTATTGACCTGTTATGTCCATGCAATGGATAGTAGGATATGCAACTTAAATATGTTTAAAATATCTATTTGAGGAAGAGTACAGAAGTAAAAACAAGTGATGATTTTTCCACAAAGTGATGTCATGTATCCTCTTGTATGATCAAGCTTTATTTAGTATCAAACTGCTCAGTAATCAAGGACAGGACATAAAACCAAAGTTCTTGAATAGCTAAGCTAAACTAAACGTCAATTTAAGCTTTTGTTTGATTCCATGACCTATTATGTTACCTATATGGCATTGCAGATGTGTTTGGTCCTGAGTTATTTCATAGCTCACTTTCTTCAAGATAGATTGTTGACATTAGTCTGGTGGAACTTAAAAGGAAAATCAAAGAAATAAAATGCTGGGTGATGCATTAAACTTTAAATTCTTCTCACTCTATTGCAATAGAGCCAACGTGATATCCTTCTTAATATTGCAGCCACTGAGAGCAGCAATTGCTTCAACATTCTATAGAGACCTTGGCATAGGGGAAGAAGATATCTTTGTTTCAGATGGGGCAAAATGTGATATTTCTCGCCTTCAGGTACAACTTCTCTTCCTCCAGGTGGTCTTTTATGTTGAATCCTTACCTAGGTGTGTTTTGGTGTTGACTGCTGGTTTGATGCAAGATTTTTAATTTGCGATTACTCCATCTCAAGGAGGTTCTTAAATTACTTTATTTGTCTTTTGTGGACACTAATTAGTTTGCTTTGCTTATGTCAGGTTGCTTTTGGGTCACATGTTACAATGGCTGTGCAAGATCCATCATACCCGGTAATCATGATCTTTCTAGACGAGACCATGTAATCTATGTTTGATTCTGTCTATATATTGCATAAAGTGAAAGACTTCAGTCGCTTCATTGAGCCCTAGTGTTAAGTTCTGTCAGAGTATTGGTCCTCCGTTTTTACTGAGAAATGACAAACAGCTCGGGGAGTTTGAATTTTTGTTTCTTCAATGTATGAGAGAAATTATTCTGTTTCCTTTGGCTGCAGTTAAAGAGTTGTAAGCTTTCTGTGGGTAAGTTGAAGCATTTCATTGCATTCTCATTTAGAGGTGAATGCTCAGATTCAGGCATGTCTGCAATGCCCTGGGGCACTGTATAACTGGGTTGTAAACACCTATAAAATATGGTGAACTTCTTTTGTTGTGTTGGTAATCCTATGTGAAATGAGGTAACTCATTTATCCAAAAAATAAGTTAAGTTACTTCTCATTGATTTACCTACTCAAGGAAAACATTTTTAGGTGCTGTACCACATTCTGCTCTGATGCATCATAGAAAAACCGATTTGGATTCTTTATGTCTTGCACTTGCGGCTTCAGTAAAGTTCGATGGAGATGCTGTCCCAGAAAACATGTTGTAAAACTCACTGTGATTGGAAATAGGGCAACTTCTTGCTGGTTAATATGACGTGTCTATCTCGACTTGACATTTAATAACAATTTTTGAAACTTCTGTATTTTGTAGGCTTATGTAGACTCAAGTGTTATAATGGGCCAGACAGGGCTGTTTCAAGAAGACATTGGAAAGTACGCAAAAATCGAATACATGAAGTGCACACCAGAGAATGGTTTTTTTCCTGATTTGTCAACTGTAGCTCGAACGGATATCATATTCTTCTGTTCACCCAACAATCCTACTGGCTCTGCCGCAACGAGGGAGCAACTGACAAGGCTGGTTAAGTTTGCTAAGGACAATGGCTCTATTATTGTCTATGACTCTGCATATGCACTGTACGTGTCAGATGACAACCCTCGAAGCATATTTGAAATTCCAGGTGCCAAAGAGGTAATGCTGAACTTACATCCACATTTTTCCCTTGCAAGTTGCTTTATTCCTTTTACATGTTTGCATCAATTGGGTTACCGGGATGCTTTCTACCAAATTATTTTGACATATAGATCTGTATTTCCTATTGTGAATATTTGTTATCCTTCTACCTCTCAGCTTGTTCTTAATGCATTTTTTATCCACCCCATAAAATTTGCTGTGATTGTTCAAGGTTGCTCTTGAGACGTCATCATTTAGCAAGTATGCTGGATTTACTGGTGTTCGTCTTGGTTGGACTGTGGTTCCCAAAGAGTTGCTGTTTTCTGATGGTTTCCCTGTTGCTAAGGACTTCAGCCGCATTGTCTGCACTTGCTTCAACGGTGCATCCAATGTTGCTCAAGCTGGTGGATTGGCATGCCTTTCTCCCGAAGGACTATCTGTGAGCTGTTTTGTGCTATCTTTTTTAATTAAATGATGTTACTCTAATGATTGCTGATTGCTATTTACAACCTTAATTTTGTTGGCCTCGAGGGGGTTGCCTATGCTCTTCTTTTAAGTTTCGATTCATAATGCCATGAAGTTATTACTTTTCTTGCAGGCAATGCGTGAAGTGATTGGTTTCTACAAAGAAAACACCGAGATAATTGTGGATACATTTAGCTCTCTTGGTTTCAAGGTATACGGAGGGAAGAATGCACCCTATGTCTGGGTCCACTTCCCAGGGCGAAGCTCTTGGGATGTTTTCAGCGAGATTCTTGAGAAGACTCACGTGGTGACCACACCCGGCAGCGGGTTCGGACCTGGTGGTGAAGGCTTCGTCCGGGTTAGTGCTTTCGGACACAGAGACAACATCCTCGAGGCATGTAGAAGATTTAAGCAGCTATACAAGTGAACGCCATTATTTGGGATGGTCTCTGCTGCTTTATTGTTGGTGAAGGAATCGAAAAAAGAAGAAGAAGAAGAAGAAAAGGTGTAGCCAGAGAAACTTGTGTTAGGATTTTACTTATTCCTCGTTAGACCAGTGATTCCTGCTCATCAGAAATAAGAATCATTTGATCATTGATGAAGATAGACGCTGCTCATTGTGATTTTCTGCTGACTGCTTCTTGAAACGGAATGAAGCTGCGATTGCATTCTGTCCTTCCATTATAAACGAGGCTTGAATTTCAGCTCGCTGCTGATCGTTTTTTGGAGTGATTATAGACAAAGCACAAGTACCCTGAAATGCCAACTAACATGATCAAAACATCTATGCTGTTCAAGAAATGATGCGATCAAGTGTTGCATATCAAAATCGAACTTGCTGGAATCAGCAGAGTCGGATGCCTCTCTTAGAGATGGAGTTCGTCTCATCTCGGGTGGACGTAAAATCTGTCCCCCACGATGTACATCTGTCTACTCCTCAAAAGTTTTAGTTCACCAAGAATATTGGCCAATCTTAAACTGAACCACTCTGAACTGGAGATGTCGATTCAGAAAACGGGGCGTGATATTGAACCAGGAGTTGGTTTTTTGTTACTAGTTATATAGTCTGTGGATAGACGAAAGTGCAACAAGAGTCGATCGTAATTTGCAGAATCGCATACCTTTCTTTCATCAATTTTCCAACCATATTCTGGAGAATTTATGCATATTTCTTGGTTACAGATCAATGTATCTAAAGGGTACAGGGACCTTATATGAGCTAAGGACAAGACTAAGAAGTAAGACCTCATCAGAAGTCCTTGCGTTCGAATTTTGGTTTACATATTGTCCCATTCGATTAGGACAAAAATCCAAGAAAAAAAAAAGCTAGGGCTTTGCTGTGACTCTCTGTTCTCAGAAGGAAATTATAATGGCTAAAATACAACTCCAGATCTTTTCCCGGTTTAACCCAAAAAGCTAAAATCATAAGTTTTTAACTCTCTCATAACAGCTCTAATCAGGATTCAGCACATCAGCTCCAAAATCTGATGCACTTTAACCAAACTGAACCGAGATGGGCTCCCTCAAGGTTTATTTTATGCTAATGTCATGTCTGCTACATGAATTCCTAACGCAGAGAAGCAGAATTCAGTTTTGAGAGCCTGAATTTAGCTGTTTTCCTTCGGTCTTTTCACTGTTTTCGTCTACTTTGTCGACGAGGATATTGTTGAGGCTGCAGGGCTCGGCTTCCTCTAGCATCTGAACCACCATCCTCATTGACGGCCTCACGGTTGGGATGTTAGCCGTGCAAAGGATGGCTATTCGGAGCACTTCAACGGCGTCTTCTTTCAGGGTGTCGGAAATGTTCGAGTCCACCAAATCGAGCAGAGAGTTTTTGCTGCTCATGTTTTCACGCACCCAATAAACAATGTCCTTGTTCTCTCCGAATTCCGACTCGATGGGCCTCCTTCCTGTGACCAACTCCATCAGGACGACACCAAAGCTGTAGACGTCGCTCTTTTCATTGACCTTCATGGTGTATGCATACTCTGCAGCAAGCACGAGAAAGGGACCGTTTGTGAAAGGAAAAATGAACAATAAAAAGTTATAGGAAAGAGAACAGAAGCACGGACCGCCTTTAGAGAATGAAAGGACGAAATCCAATGTAATACATAAGCGCAAATCTCATTTTTCCTTTTTCTAATTGATCACTACAAGAATCTAACTCAGGCCATTCTTGAAGGGTCGTAATCTAAAGTCAGATTTACCTGGAGCTATGTATCCAAGAGTCCCTGCAATGGCATGTGTCCAATTACCACCAGGACTGGCCTGCACGATTTTCGCTAGCCCGAAATCCGCTATCCTCGGTTTCCACTCTTTGTCCAACAAGATATTACTTGATTTCACGTCGCGGTGTATGATCGGCCGATCACATCCGTGGTGCAGATACTCCAATCCCAGGGCAGCCCCTAACGCAATCTCATACCGCACCTCCCATCCCATCTCCATCTTCTGGCTCTCGTGTAACCTGTCCCACAGGCTCCCGTTCGGCAAGTACTCATAAACAAGCAGGTGGCTGTCCTCGCTCGTGATGCTGCAGTACAACTTGACCACATTCACATGCCTGATCGAACTCAGTGCAGCCACCTCGGCGTCGTACTCGGGCGAGCTCTTGCTTTTCTTGCTGAGGATGGCTGAGCTGCTGGGATGGCTTCTAAAGCTGCCTGAACTTGATGCCCAGATGTGCTTCACAGCGAGTTCCTTGCCGTTCCCCAAGACGACTTTATACACGTTTCCGGATCCGCCCCTCCCGATCAAGTTCTCGTCTTTATGTAATCAATTATGTCCCTCTCTGTGAAGCTTAGTATGCGGTACGGCTTCATGTTCCAAGAATCTGGCCTGCACAAACTGTTGACACTCTTGAGACTCTTGCTTCTCTTTCTGAACTTCGCGTACATCATAATTGCGAACATGATCAGCAACAAACTTATTCCGGCAAAGAAGCACGAGAGAATAACCCCGACAGGAGTGGTTGCCTGCGAACTCGAAATACATGGCCGGAATTGTTCAAGCCTCTGACTACACAGGCTGGGATTCCCATCAAAGCTATCATGGTAGGCTTCTGTTGATAGGGAGTCCGGTATTGGACCAGTTAACCGGTTGTTCGAGAGATCGAGAAGGCTTAGCTTCATTAATCCCAGGCTCAATGGGATTTTACCAGAAAGTTTGTTATTGGATAGGTTCAGGGAGTTCAGAGTCTGTAAGTTTCCGATGCTGTCGGGAATTTCACCGGTCAACGAATTGTTTGAGAGGTTTACAACAGCAAGGGCGACGCAGGAGACAATAGATACAGGTATGCTACTGGAAAGCAGATTTCCATTCAAATCGAGTGTATTCAATTTCGTCAAGTTCCCAATTGTCGACGGAATCTTTCCCACAAATCCATTCAAACTCAGCTGAATTGAGACCAAAGCAGATGCTTCCGACATTGCTTCTGGTAATTCGCCTGAAAATTTATTATCAGATAGCAATAACTGAGCCAGAGATTTTCCCCTTCTGATATCAGACGTTATTGATCCCTCGAGTTGATTCGCCCCAAGATCAATTATGATGAGATTTGGCAAGCCCCATATTCCAGCAGGAACGGCACCAGAGAGCGAGTTATTGTTCAAGCGTACCCGACTTAAGGATGAACAATCTGTGTAGGTCGCCGGGATAGTCCCAGTGAGCTTGTTATCCAGCATAAGAAAATCGGTCATTTCCCATTCTTGCACATATCCGGTGGGATACTTCCCGTGAGCGAGTTGTCCGAAACATCTACGAAATTGAAGTCCGCCCACGAGCCAAGCTTCGGAGGAAGCGGACCGGTCAGCCTATTCGAATAGAGAGACAGGTCAATAAGATTCTTGAACTCTCCAAGCTCCTCTGGAATCTCCCCTGTCAACTGGTTCTCGAAAAGCTGCAAGGAGGCCAGGCTTGTCAAGAACCTAATCTCTGAGAGATTGCCTTCGAGCCTGTTATGCGACGCATCGAATTTCACGAGGCTTGTGAGATTCCCAAACCCGAGAGGAAGCTTACCAGTCAAGTAATTGTCGTAGAGCTCAAGCTGCCGAAGCCGGCTGAGCCATGCGATGCCCCGAGGGATTTCACCGGACAATTCATTGTCCGAGAGCTCAAGATTCTCGAGAAGCGTCAGGTTCCCGATGCCTTCCGGGATCTGCCCTCTGATGCTGCAATTGGCGAGGTAAAGCCAATACAACTTCTCCAACTTGATAACCTCCATAGGAAATGGACTAGTCACGTCAAAAAAGTTGTCTCCGAGGCTCAAAAAGCCAAGATTGGTCATGTTTTCAAGCGACTTCCATGGGAAGATCCCTGAGAATCCACTGTTGTTCAGATTCAAGAACTCCAAGCGGCTCAAAGTGGACAAATCAGGAACAGTCCCAGAAAAGGAATTGAACCCCAAGTTGAAGTACTTCAACCTCGTGCAGTTTCTCAGATCATCCACTACCTTACCGTAGAAACGATTCTCCCCAAGATCGATCTTTTCAAGAGAGCCGAGCGAGCATATCGAGTCGAAAGGGAGAGTACCCACCAGTCCCATTTGAGAGAGGTTGATCTCAGTAACGAAACCGTCTGAATTGCACACGATTCCAGTGAAGTTGCACTTGTCGTTGCCGACCCTCCATGAACTGAAAACGCCTGTGGTCGATGGTGTTGCAAGCGCGGACTTCAGCTTCAGGAGCAGCTGAAGCTCATCTGCCTGTGAGACTGAAACTACGCTCAGAGAGAGGCAGAGCATCAGCACTCGCCGAAAAAGAACCCCGGCGGACATTCCGGACGGCCTCTCCATCCTCTCCGGCCGAGTGAGCCGCCGGAAAACAAGAAGAACAAGAAGAAGTAGAGCTTGTCAGGACAGAAGGAGCTTGTAGAGCAATGTAGTCAAAAGGCATTTAACACACGAGAGAGAGAGAGAGAGAAAGAGAGTTGAATATAGAGGAGCTTCACATGGCGAAACGAGAGTCCAAGAATCGGACGCAGCCATGCACGAAGTCGCCTGCTGGGCACGATGGAGTCAAAGCGGACAAGCGAAAAAGACGAGGGAGAGGTCGGTTGGTGATTGTCACGATCGTCAGCGGCTAATAATTGCCTCGTGATTGATTGCGACTGATATCGATTATTCTTTTCTCCTTGCTAATAATCAAATCAACCTGCTTTCGAAGAGGATTTGGTTGAAAAGCTTGCTTAATAATTCCTCTTGCCGAAGGACTGAGGCGGCATTGAGTAATGTCGAATACCACCCATTCATATTATGCTAACAAAACATCAGATGATTTACGAATTTTAAAGAAGGAACTCGATTCAATATCATCCGACGCGTCTAATGATGTATATTGATACGGCTCGTTATAAATTATGAGCACGAGCAGCTAACAATTGCGTGGCCATGGATTGCGACGGATACTAATTATTCTTTCTCTCGCTAGTTGACCTGTTTTCGAGGAGGATTAGTTGAAAAGCGGTCTAATGAGTTCTCGTTTGGAAGGATTTAGACGGTATTAATAATGCTGGACATGATTCGTTCATACAATGCGAATACTATATTAGAATGATTTGCGAATTATTATAAAGAAAAATCCGATTTAACGTGACCCGACTCACCTAACATGGCAAATTCATACGAAAAGGACACGAATTACGAGAAGGGACACTTTGAAGTCACCCTAGCCTAGCCTAACATTCTTATATTGTGCCACGTCGAGAGTTTGCACCGCTCTTCTTTGACTTCTCCCTCCACTGAGGCCGACCTGACCTGATGTGGCCGCCAGGATTGACTCCGACCGACCATGTCGTTCTTCATAAATGAAATCCTCCGGCGTAGATTAGTCGACATTCTTCCCCCTGGAAAAGAAAAAAACAGAGAGAGTAATGAATTTCGAAAGCGCTAGGAGAAAACAATGTATTCTGATTTTCGAAAGTGAGAAATAAGAAGAGTGCAATTCATGACGCGAATGGCCTCGTCCATCAAATTCGAAACGACATGAGTTGTTAACAACATCATTTGACATTATTATCTTCAAAGGGATAGGAGGACGAAAAAATGAATACTAAGAATAAAGTATAATGTTTACGTGTATTAGGGTTTATGTACCAAATTCAATCACAACCATTAATTTAGTTTTTCGTAGAGTTCACATGACTAATGGCTTGATCTGACTCGATTCATAGGATCCAATTAATTTTATCTTGTTGAATTCAGGTTCCCTATATGATTTTCAATAATAATGACCACTTCAATATCACCATCAAACCCATTTTATGTGTAATATAAATTAAAATAAGCCTTTTCTATTAATGATTGACGAGTGTTTATGAGACATTTATTAATCAATTAACTAAAATGTTTGCGATGCACTAGTTTTATGTACAATCAATACTTTGATAATTAGAGCATTAATTTTTAAGGGTACTTCACAAGTATGTGGGAAGTTTGTTAATAAAATGTAAACAAAAAAGTTAATCAATCCGCTTAGGTAGACATGATTGGTTGGAAGTTGTTGCATCAGGATTTAGCTAAGAAACTGGGGAGTTGTATGTCCAAATTCTAGTAATTATGTGCAAGCTACTATGGAATAGGTCATCTGTACAAGTCCAAACTTAATCAGTTCATGAGCATATAGAGCGCTTCTCGAATTAAAAATTAAAAAGCAAAGTATGAAAAGTAAATTATATGACAATTCTTTGCCGTTGGTCCAATTGAGATAAATTATGCTGCTGAAAATGACGTGATGAATGACTTCAAGAAGTGCCGTGTGCGGTGGACCCCGATTTCCACTCCAATGTCTCTTTCGTCCGAGAAAAAAGAGACACAAAATCGTTGACTTGCTGTCCACGATCCTTGTCCTTTCTAGACTTCTGCGGATAGCTCGAGTCGTCTACTTTGACCAGGGATTAGACCCATCCCTCAAAAAGCCAAATCTTCCGAAAGGACTTACCCAAGAAAAGTTGCCAAGTTATCACGGTCGCCCGAGGTAACTATGGCTTAAATGTAATATTTTATAGCAGGTGTCGAAGTCTACAATAACGAATTAGAATAGACGATTCGTGCTGTATCGTGTCAAAATGAGATATCTAATTCGAAAACGTGTTTAATAGACATGATGGTTTGTTTCGATACGAAAATGATATCCCCAAGAAAGTGGATCACATGACAAGACACTACTTATTATGACTATCAATGTGTCAATCGTATTAAGTGTCGACATGGTTTGATACATTGGCGTGTGTATGTGATAAACATGTAAAGCACATTCATACATAATAACTTGTGTATCACATAATGATAAAACGGAAGAAAAGTAATATTCTTGATTGGTGAGTATATGATATTTCATCTAGATTAATACTAAGGCAAATTGATGAGGAAAAATTACCAAAAAGTCTTAAACCTTATCGTAATTGTGCCAATTCGGTCTTAAACTTAGTTTTTTGATCAATTAAGTTCTAAACTTTTTACAATTGTTCTCGATCAGTCCATTTGGCTAAAATTGGATAGCCGTGTCGGTTGGCGCCGACGGGTTTTTTAATAATATTTTATTTTTGGAATATTTTATTAATTTTATTATCTTTTTTTTCCCTCTCTCTCTTCCTCCCTCCTCCCTCCTCCCTCCTTTGGCTTCGGCAATCGGCTAGGCTGGCCAATTGCTGGACTGAGGCAATCCGACGGGGGCAAGCCTATGCCTAGTGACGGCGAGGTGAGCCCTCGTTGGATTTGGCGAGTCCCCTTGTCGAATCTGGCAAGGGTTGGCCTCGCCGGCGACCGCGAGGCGAGCTCGCGCCCGGCGACAATGAGGCAAGCCCTTGCCGGATCTGGCGAGGGCTTGCCTCGCGCCTCGCGAGGCTAGCCCTCGTCGGATCTAGCGAGGCTCACCTCCCTCGCCGGAGGCTAGCCCTCATTGGATCGAGGGCTCGCCTCGCAGCGCTGGCGAGGGCTCTCCTCGCGGTCGCTGCATGAGGCGAGCCCTTGCTAGATTCGGTGGGGGCTCGCCCCACCGTCGCTTGGAGCGGCCTAGCCGTCGTCGAAGCCAAAGGAGGGAGGAGGGAGGAGAGAAAAAAAAAGAGGAAAAAGGAAAAAAGATTAAAAAGATTAATAAAATATTTCTTAAAATATTATTAAGAAAGCTCGTCGACGCCGGCTAGCTACCACGTCGGCATCACCGACCAATTTTAGCCCAGATGGACTGATCGAAACAATTGTAAAATGTTTATAACTCAATTGGTCAAAAAAATAAGTTTATAATTAAATTGGTACAATTATAATATGTTTAGAACTTTTTTGGTAATTCTTCCAATTGATGATAAATATGTTCTTCTAGCAACATTGGATATGATGAAGGAGATCATTAAGTGCTTTTTTCTAATTGATGTAAAGAAGTGTGTTTAATTAATGTCAAGGGAAGTGGGATGGAATGGAGATTTGTCATGATGAAGCTTGTTCATAAAACTCTACTCTAAGAATATATGACTGAGCATAGATGGTTTTTGCTAGACAAAAAGTGCTTTTAGTCCCCGAACAACATTAATTGTCACACCCCGACTCTTGCAAATATAAGGGAATCACAGAGTCATTCTCCTACCTAAAGGGCCTTACCAACATAAAACCGCTATCAAAAAATATATATACAACGAGATATCCAATAAAATAGTAAGTTGGTTATAAAATTAAGGTTTCTCTAATCCAAAAAAGAATATATACATTTAATGACTCAGCTAAACACGTCAACTATCAACAAACTTATATACAGCAACATTGGACCATACCCAAAATCCAACTACCAAAAATTTCCGTCAATAGCATTCTTATTTTATTTGTCACTAACTAAAGAACCTAAAAAATATGTAAAGTGAATGGTAAGAACAACTACACCCAAATGAGTAGTACAAATTTCTTATAAGAAAATCAAGTATTCACTACGCATATTTATAAAACAATATCCAAACTCATTTTTCTCAAATCCAGTATACAATATATGTACACGATTAAAATGAGTTATATCACTTCAATATAATCATAGACATATAAAAAATAGTCCTTCAATCAATAATATTAAAACAAACGTCAATGGTTCAATGCATTGATTAATCTCTTGCTCAATATAGCAGCTATGGTGACACTTAATGTTTGTGAAAAAGATGACCAGGATTTCCCCTTCACTAGTTTTCTACTTATATCAAGCGGTAACTCGACCCAAAAGGATATCTTAAAAATAGTATGCATGCTCAAACCCCCAATGGATTTTAATAATAGCAACATGAGCATGAACTATATACTCATCTTCCAATACCCATAAATCAACAATCAATATTCATTTCATAAACCAATCCTTATAACCTTTTGTAGTTCTTTTCACAAAGCATTTATCAACCGTTCATAAATAATCAACTAAAACTAGTTCAAAGATATTTGGTCATCACAAGTAACCAAAAAGGGTAGTATTTGCCTCGCTAAGTTTTTATGTAGCAACATGCAACATCACCTTTTGTCTTTTAACCAAATCATGCCTTCCACATAATATATGAAATCATTATCACTTTCGAAAATATGATTTTATAAATTTTAAGAAGAGAGAAGCACCACTATCGAGAGATAGCAAAAAATATCCGACGCATTGAAAAAGTTTGGGAAGTTTACAACAACCACTCACCTAGAAATGTCATAACAAAACTATTGGTAAAATATGGTTTCGAATTGGGTAGAACAATGAAGACGGATATTTAGAGTACTCAAGTTGAACTTTGAGGCATGATATCATTTTCTTTAAGGATTTATTTGCCCCACAAAATTGTTAATGGTCATCGGCAAAAATACAACAAAGTCTCAAATGAGAATATTATATAGCAATTCTAGTATTACTCCAAGGTCTTTTTATGAAATAATCGTAAAATTGGCTATAGTTTTTCCGAAAGAAGATTAAAAAAAATGATCACTCCGTTTCTTCCCAAAAAAAAATATATATAAATATATACATATAAAACAGTCTTAAAATACATGCAACTCTTCGTAAAAAATTTCCAAAAAAATGAACAAACACGTCCTTTCGAAAATTGTTTAGATTAACAAATGCGTCCCTTCGGAAGAAGTCGAAAACCGAACAATCACAACCCTTAAGGAAAAGTTGCAAACTGATAAAGTAATTTTTCCAAAGGTTGTCTTGAAAAAATGCAAAAAAATTCGGAAAAATATATTTTTTTAAATAAATAAAATTTCAAATTTTCATTTTTATATTTTATTTTCGAAAATTCTCATAAACAAACCATTTCTTTCTAAAAAAAAACGACAAGTATATATAAAAAATAGTCTTAAAACACATGCAACTCTTCGTAAAAAATTTCCAAAAAAATGAACAAACATGTCCTTTTGAAAATTGTTCGGATTAACAAATACGTCCCTTTGAAAGAAGTCGAAAAAATGGGTTAGTGCTAATTAAACCGCGGGCGCGCAAAGTGTGTCAAATAATCGTACACTCGCACGCGGGTATGGTGGGGTCTAGCCTCACCCAATCGCTCCTTTAGCTACACAAAGGAAATCCCAAACTAATTAGCCCACTTTCTCCCATTTTTCTTATGTAGGACAAGTAAAAAGCACTTAGTTTGTTTTTACAAACAAATTTCTAACAAAAACAACGAAGGCTACTTGAATTGACGAACTTATAATCTTATCAATTAAGTGGCTACTTAAATTGACGAACTTATAATCTTATCAATTAAGTGGCTACTTAAATTGATAAACTTATAATCTTATCAAGCCATAACTAAAACACGACGAGACTAAGACACCATTTAGGAGTCAAATCGTTTACTATGCGTCGACTAAAGACCTCAAGAGCAATCAATTGCAACGAATGGCCATTCGCACTACGAACAACCATTTTCGTGACGAACAGCCACTCGCGCGACAAATTATTTCACACCTCTCTATTGAATTCTGATTTAAATAGGATTACTATTAAAAAAAAAGAAAACCTTTCGAGATACTAAAAGATTCTAAACTTTGCCGACTCAAATGATGAAAGAAGACGGGCCAAAACCATTGCCAAACACAGTAATTTATAATTAGGCAGCAGTGCGCACGAAGTTTTAAAAATTCATTCCAACCAATCGTAACTTTGAATCGACTCTACGATACCTTAAACTATCATTGCCATATAATTTCATAACTTAATAAACTCTATAATGAATCCAAAAAACCTGAAATCTACATAGATTCGCAAAATTCCTTCCCGTCAGATGAGCAAAGGTTCCTCTCTCTCTCTCTCTCTCTCTCTCTTCTTCGTTCTTTTCCCTTCGATAACGTCGGTCCTTTTTTCCCCTTCTTCACGGCTCCTGCAGAAGATGAGAGCTCATCTGATGGGCCGAATTTGGGCCCTAGGGCTTTGGCCCAATTATTACATTCATTAGGACAATGGCATTGGGGCGGGTCAAATCCATAAAAGTTTAGGGTCCTTTAGGTTATAATAAGGGAAAACGATCCATTTTTTTATTTTTTTTATTTTATATGAACTCTGCAGATAAGTCTATAAATATCCTTTTTGCATGCATCTAAACATAACTATAGATTAAGAAAACTTACGACATTTAGGCATAATTTACAAGCTGATAGGGCCTTTAATTTTATGAAGAGAGGAGGAACATTATGATCATGAAAATAAGTTACTTAGAATAAGGAAAAAAACAAAGACTTACAATAAACTCAAGTTGTTTTCGATTATTCTAGGAAATTTACAAATGCAGGAATATTCAACCTTATGAGACTTTGAAGCAATTATTCTATGTATTACGTAAAGCGTGGATACTAACTCGTCATTTATGAGAACTTACAAAAAAATTACAACTATTGGGGATGATTATTGAATATAGGTAGCATCATGAGAAAATTACTGAAAAAGATCGAAATATATTGTATTTGTGCTAATTTAGTTCTTAATTTCTTAATTTGGCCAATTTAGTCTTAAACATATTGAAAATTGACCAATGTAGACCGTTAGGCCAATTTAATTGGAAATTGCTAATGTGAATGCTAACCGTTTTACATGGCATAACCAACGTTGACATGGATAATTTTGACAATTTTTTTGAATTTTTGAATTTATTTTATTTTATATTTTTTCTTTTTTCTGCTGGTTGTGAGTCCTCAACGATGTTTGGCAACTGGCCAAAGGCTTGACCTTGCCAGCCTCTGAAGAGACTATAATGCTCAATTGTCAATCTATATTGACTTCTTAATTTGACATCTTGATCCACATATTCTTTTCTCTGCTATTCCCAACACTTAATCAAATTTCAATATAGCCAACCCCTTGTGCTCCATTGATATTGTGCAGTTGTTGATATCGCCATAGAGCGTGAATGCCCACATCACTTAACCTATTAACTTTCCAGTGACTTAATTACTTTCATCAACCAATTTATCCCTATCATTTTTTATCACAAAAAGTTGATTATTTTTTATGTAAACAATACTCAAAATTGCAATATCTTCAAGTGAGACGAGACAACTTTCTACAAGTCATCTTAAAATATGGTAGCTGGGAAATTACTATAATGGCGAGGCATCTCTTACTCCAAAAGGCATAGATTCTTATTTAAATCAATTGTTTATGCGATACGAATTCCCCATCCTAGGGGAATCAATCTTCACGGATTTATGTCCAAATCGAAGGTGATGGGTTCAATTTCCTAATCTATCTCTAATCTCGATAAACAATTGAGCGTCATGATTCATCCAATCATGGTTTGACAAAAAAAAAAAAAAAAAAAGCACCAATCATGCAACTTTTTTTATTTTTTTGATCAATCATGAAACTTAAGCACACTTGTACCAAAGAGACAGGAAACTCCAGTTAGCATCCACGGGGAGATCCATCCAATTCTCAGTGCCGCACGATCGCCCCGTCCCCTTACGTCGTCTTCCTCGAAATTTCTGCGCACCCTCCGATCGGGCCCCACCTCTCTCTCTCTCTCTCTCTCTCTTAAATTCTCTCTTAAGTTCTGCTCCACTCCACTCCACTCTACTCCAGTGCCTCCTCCGTCCTCTGCTCCCGCCGTCGACCCACGAATCAAGGAACCAACGCGCCGGTCCTCCGATGGCGGCACCGCCGCCGGCGAGCCTCGAGCTCCGGCCCCTCGGCGGCACGGGGCTGAAGGTGAGCTGCGTCGGCTTCGGCGCGTCCCCTCTCGGCAGGGTCTTCGGCCCCGTCTCCGAGGACGAGGCCGTCGCCTCCGTCCGCGAAGCTTTCCGCCTCGGCATCAACTTGTTCGACACCTCCCCGTAAGCCCAAATTCGAAAAACGTTTTCGCTTTCCTTTTCCCTGTACTTTTGTCAATCCCTGCGAGAGAGAGAGAGAGAGAGAGAGAGAGAGAGGATTCGGCGAATTGGGGACATTTTGTTGCCTGAATCTCGAGAATGGATGAAGGTCTAGGATAGAGAAAGGGGCAGGTTTTGCGTTCTTGAGCTATGTCTGGATTGGTGATGATCATCTGTTTGTTGCTGAGAATGTGGGCACGAGTGGCTTAGGAATCAGAGCGAGCTAATGGTACAATTGTTGTAATTTGAGAGAGGGGTCTTGGAGACAGTTGAAAGCTTTTGAGATGGTACCATAATGAGGGGATTTATTCTTTTGTTCGAAATCTTGATGAGCGATGAGATCACTGGAGTTAATCACATAAGAAGTGGACTAGTGGAAGTTGCTGAGATAGCAGTGTTAATAATTCTTTGATGATGGAGAAAGAATTATTTGCATTAATTTTGTTAAAGGTGGCATGCATAGTAGATTGTCATTATCTACTCAATTTCTTCCTTTTCTCCAAAACCCATCCAAATTTACTACTATGTGTGAGCATTGAACTGATGTGAAGTGGAGAAGTTGATCTGGGCTCAGCGACTTTAAAGTGTTTGTTCAACTCATTTGAGGTCCTTCTATGTTTTTTCATTGCTGGATACTCTTGCATAATTTCTGATCTTCAATTTGTTTTACCCGATTTCTAAGGAGGCTCTGGCTGTTGTTTTTGCACCATGCATTTTGGACTTGCATTATGCACTGGTTTTCTGCTTGAAAATATCTCCTGATGTATCCTATTGTTAAAGGTATTATGGAGGAACGTTGTCGGAGAAGATGCTGGGGATGGCACTTAAAGCTTCAGGTGTACCAAGAGATCAGTATATTGTATCAACGAAATGTGGACGTTATAAAGAGGGCTTTGACTTTAGTGCTGAGAGAGTGACAAGGAGCATTGACGAGAGTTTGAAAGATTGCAACTTGATTATGTAGATATACTTCAGTGCCACGATATCGAATTTGGCTCCCTGGATCAGGTGCTTACCTTTCTTGTTCTGAACTATATTGTTGATTTGTCACTTGTATCCTGAAAAATGAGCATGAACAATTGGCTTTTCCACACTGACAGATTGTCAATGAGACTATTCCTGCACTTCTGAAACTGAAGGAAACTGGAAAGATCCGTTTCATTGGCATTACTGGACTACCATTGGGGATCTTCACATATGTGCTTGATCGTGTGCCACCAGGTTCAGTCGATGTAGTCCTTTCTTACTGCCACTTCAGTATCAACGACAATAGCTTGGAAGATTTGCTGCCATACTTGAAGAGCAAAGGTGTCGGTATAATAAGTGCCTCTCCCCTAGCAATGGGGCTTCTTACCGAGAGTGGTCCACCAGAGTGGCATCCAGCTCCCCCTGAGCTAAAGGTTGGTTTACAATTTCTTCCCCTTGTGCAGAAGGATGCTCATTTAAGTAAGAAATAGATTGGCAGTACAGGAAGGTCGTGAGTATAGTTTTGGGATTTTTGATGGATTTGAGGACATCGTTTGTGTAATATTGATCAAGGCTGAGCTAGAAGAAAAATTAGCATGCTACTTACTGAGGTGATGGTCTTGGTTGATCTTCTGGTTAATCAAAGTTTTCGTTGTTTAGCCCTTGATAGCCACCTAACTTGTGTGCTTGAGAGGAGTGGGAGCCATATGTCTTTTTATGGTAACTGGTAAACATTGTGGTACTTTTATAACCTTGGTTAGAATAATGATCATCATGCGTTTGATTTGTCTTCAGTCTGCATGTCAAGATGCTGCGGCCTTTTGCCAGAAGAAAGGGAAGAACATCTCAAAGTTAGCTATGCAATACAGTCTGACAAACAAGGACATTTCTTCAGTGCTGGTTGGCATGAACTGCGTCAAACAGGTATGAATTAATGTTTATGCTAGGGGCTTGGTGATTCATCAAGATTGTATTGTTAATGACGTTTGCCTTCTCTTAACCATATCTGTTTTGTTGACTGAAGCACTACTTACCTAATTTACATCCTTTTTTCATTTCCCTGATTTCAGTCGTACCAAATTATAGTGAAAAAATTGCATAGTTGGCTTATCTTTGTTTCGCACTGATCACAGCATGACTGAGAAAAGCATTTCAGATAAGAGTCATATTGCAGTCTTGCTTTATGCTTGGATGTGTAATCTTTGCTTTTCTCATTGACAGATGCTTTTTGCCAGTGTACACCCATAAAGTTTCTCATCCTACTTCTAAGTTCTTTGTGGGTTGCTGCCAATGTCCATTATGTCTTTGCCTAGTTTGTCTCCTTTGGTTTCTGGGCAGTGCAGAGAATGGCCAGAGTGCAATATGCATCCAAACTTCTTAATTAGGACAATATATAATTTAGAGGGTAGTTGGGAGTGTAGTGGGACATTGGCTTTGGCTTTAGTTAGGGAATGGGCCAATTTAAAAATTTCGGGTTTGTTGACGTTCTGCTAAAGATACATTTAGTCCTCGTTGATTGCTTAATTGGTTCATCCTCCTAAAAAAGGTAAAGTCGAGGAATCTGGTACGCCTGATGCCATTTAGATAACTATCAAGTGTGCATTTGTGGTCAAAAAGATTCTGAGCTAACTCATCATGCACCTTCTACTGTGATGAGAAGAACATGGGTGATATCGCTGCTAGTTTAAATAGGAAGGCGCAGCATGTAGCAGTGTCGGAATGAACTTCTCTGATACACTCTCATGTGCCAATGTCAGGTCGAGGAGAATGTCGCCGCTGCAGTGGAGCTGGCGTCTGCGGGAATGGATCAAGAGACGCTCGCCGAGGTTGAAGCCATCCTCAAGCCGGTGAAGAACCTGACATGGCCGAGCGGGATCCAGCAGAGCTAAAAGTTCGTATCGTTCTCGACGTTTGATCTGTTTGTATTGATGTATCCACTTATCCCATTTCCTGTCTTGAATAATTCGTCATGAGATGTGTTGCTTCAAATTTGGGTTGTCACATTCCATAAGGACCAAGAGCTTTTCAGTGGAACTTATTTCCCCCCTTCTTTCTTTGCTTTAAATTGAGGGATTGTATCAGATAAAATACCAGAGGTGTTGATAATGCAATTTTTTCTTTCCTTTTTTCTGTTTATCTTTTTTGGCATTTCCTCTTGTGAATTTATCAGAGAATATTTCCTATGGTAATAATTACAATCAATGTCCTAAATTATTGGCAAAATCCTTAAATTTCTGGATTTGCTGACTCGTTAGGGATTTGAATTAGATTGCTGCCATTGATCCATTGCAATAGCAGACACATTTTCATTCATTTTTTATTAGAAAAAAAAGACTCTTTTTGGGTATAAAAACCTTTTCACGAAGGGATAGAGCAATTTTATATGGAGCGCCTAAACGAGTTTATCATCCAAAGCGAAAGTCCTATTTGTTTCATACATCGAGCAACCAAGTTTTTGATCAAAATTCTAATGATTTTCTAATGGAAATTATTTTACTAAATATTTTCTTCCGGCACAAGTTAATTTTCTCTTCAAAATTTTTTTATTACATTTTTTTTTTGGCAATAAATATCAGTAGAATTATAGAACCGTATATTTTTTTAAAAGTTTAATTTTCAAAATATGGTATCAACAACAATTTTAAATATGAAAATGACTAAAATAATCTATAAACTTTGCCTCAATGTACAATATTATTTATAAATTTTGAATTTATTCAATGCAAATTTTGAATTTTTACTTAATACGCAATGCTTCGTTGAACTTTTAATTTATTCGATATAATATTTGAACTTTTGGTTAATGCTTTCGATATAATTAATGAATTATATAAAAATGATCAATATCGTTGTTCCATTGATTTAAATTCAAAATTCAGAGATGATGTTGAATATTCAAAACTAGATCGAATATATAGTAAAAGTTTATGAATTATATTAAAAAAATTAAAAATTAAAAAAAAACATTACATATTAAATTAAAATTCATGGTGTAATCATTCGTGTCCGAGATATCTCGTGTCATCACATCACTCAACTTCGGCTCGAGGCTCGCCTATGGCGGCGCACCAACCTCCACCAGTCGCTCTACGGCGAGTATATCGCGCGGGGCCCACCAGATATTATTGCTCACTTTTCCCCAATTTTTTTTTTTTATATTTCATTTCATTTTCTATTTTCTGGGCCCGAGGGAAAATAAATAAAAAATAAAAAGGAAAAAACAGGCACTATTTGTTTCTGTGGCTCACTCGACACTCCTCCAAAGCACGCTCTCCCAATCACCATCCGCCGTCGCCGTCGCCGTCGCCGTCCGCCGTCAGCAGCCGGAAAGCAGAGCGCCTCCGACGGGCCATGGCGACCGTCAGAGTCATCCCGGCAGCCGCCGCCACCACCAGCTGCCTGCTCTCCAGGACGCCGCGCTCGCTCAAGCGGGGGGCCCTGGGCGGCGGCGGCGCCGGGCTGCGTCTCTTCAGGCGGCCCGCCGCCGCCGCGCCCCGCTGCCGTCGTCGTCCAGGAGGTCGTTCGCTTGCAGGGCCATCTACAGGCCTCAGGTCAAGGTCAAGGAGGAGGGCAAGCCCGAGACGCTCGATTACCGTGTCTTCCTCGTCGAGGATTCCGGCAAGAAGGTCTCCCTCTCTCTCTCTCTCTCCTCTCTTCTCTCTTCGAGCGTGCTTGTTTGGTTCTTCGAGAAGACGATGGAAATGGGGGTGGATTTCGCTTGGGCGTTTCGGAAATCAGTGGATGATGGATGGGAAGATTTGGAGCTTTTACTCTTTACCAAGACCGTTACTTTATTCGAAGCTTCGCGTTTGTGATTGTTTTCGTTGGATTGGTGATATTGCCGATCAATGGCGACGAGCGAGCGCAAAAAAAGATGACTTTGTTCGATTATGATCTTTGTCTTATCTTGTATCTGCGGCAAAATCATGTTTTTGGACAAATGAGCGTGCTTGCAGACGGCTTCCGATGCTGCAATTGGCCGCTCCTGATTCGATAGTAGTGTACTCTGAGTCACTGGACAGTGCGGTCGCGAGAAATGGAATGTAGTTCTTGCGATGCGCATGGATGGGGCGAAGTCGTGTCCTGGCGTCTTTTGAAGTATGTTTTGTCTTGCGGGAAAATGCCTGATGTGGGGATTGTTCGAACGGCGAATTTTGAACTGGTTTCTGTTTTTTGAGTTTACATTTCCACACGGGGAAGTGTCTCGCGTTCGTCTCGTCTCTGTTGTTTAGCATAGAGACATTGTGCGAATGAAAAGATCTCATTTACTAAACATCGGTTTAAGAAAATTCGATTTTCCCATTCTTGGGCTTAAACATGAAGAAGAATCATGATACTGGTGCAGATATCCCCATGGCATGATATACCGTTGCAACTGGGCGATGGGGTTTTCAACTTTGTAGTTGAAATACCCAAGGAGTCCAGTGCAAAGATGGAAGTTGCCACGGATGAGCCATTCACTCCCATCAAGCAGGACACTAAGAAGGGAAATCTTCGATATTATCCGTAAGATATGCTTCTCTGTTAATGTGTATTATTCCCTTCCCTGAGGTCTAAGTTGAAGTATCTCTATGTCAGCTGCTTGATAAGAATCTTTCTGTTTGCCAATATGTTCAACTGTGAGGCATAGGCTGACCAGTACTTATAATAGTTTATTTAAAAGGTGCTCTTCACACATTTAACCAAGATATCCTGGTGTCTACTTTCTGAGCACTTTAGGCACTTTGATTTCTCCGTAATATGTCATGGTGACAGTCACTTATGAGTTTTAGTTCCTTTAGTTCCTCTTGTGAATGTCAGATATCAATGTCTTTGAGTTTTTAATTCCAGAATTTCTGATTGACATGTTGTAAATCTCCTCAATATGAATGGTCATTATGATTAATATCCAGTGTGTTTTTTCCCTGAATTGTAGTTTTCCTTCTTGTTTTTGTCTTTATTTCTCATTTAGTGGAAGATCTGCTAATTTTCTGTTTTTCAGCTATGAATCTTTGGTCGAGAGCAGTGGGGAGAGACCCAATGTGCACTTGTAGCCTACATTGATGCTCCATGCCTTTGTATTTCTAGCATGATAGCCTGTACTTATGTTCAAGATCTTTGTTCTTATAGCATTCTTATCCTTTGGGGTTCTTATTCATTTTGACTGGAGCTTCCATTGTGTTGTGGTTTTTGAGCATCTTGATGTTAAGTCTCACAAATGTATACCTAAATGAGTAATTGCCCATTTCCTTCTAGTAATATTTGTTAGAGCAATGAAAATTCTGCATCAGTTTTTTGATGTTTCTCAAATGTATCTGTTCCTGGGGACCTCCTTTGTGATACTTCTACATGATTACTTTATTAGAAGACCCATAGCTGCTGTGGAGGATACATATACATTTTAAGAGATGTAGTTTTCAGGTTATGGTCCTCTCATATTTGAACTGGATTTATGTCTTACAGTCTAAAATTATAATAAATTGCTTATTACGTAAGTGGAAGTAGCCAATTAGGTTGGAATTCACAGGTATAGGAAGAAGCCCTTTTGAATTGAGTTCAGCTAGGTCTAGAGGGAAGCCATGTATTCTAATAATAATTTTTTTTTTTTTTTTTTCCAAAGCTGAAGCATCTTAATTGTTTTCCTCAGCTACAATATCCACTGGAATTATGGATTGCTTCCACAAACATGGGAAGACCCATCTTTTGCTAACTCTGAAGTTGAAGGGGCATTTGGTGATAATGATCCAGGTATTAACAAACTTCATCCAGTTCTTGTAAACATTTCTTTCTTCAAGATTATTAATGCCATTATAGAATGATATTAATCTAGTATTTCATATTTTTGACTGTGTAGTTGATGTTGTTGAGATTGGTGAAAGTCGGAGACAGATTGGTGAGATTTTGAAGGTCAAGCCCTTGGCTGCATTAGCTATGATTGATGAGGGGGAACTTGACTGGAAAATAATAGCAGTTTCCCTGGATGATCCTAAGGCCTCCCTCGTAAATGATATAGATGATGTTGAGAAGCATTTCCCGGTATGTTCTATGTGGATGAGTATTGTACTTTTCTCTCATGCTATTCACCCCACTCTCAACAATATGCTGTTATGCGCCATAGTTTCATTGTTTTGCAACTTTGATATGTTCATTGTTACAAACTGGTGCTAACTTTTATTTCTCTCTTTCTCTGATGCTTAATCTGGAATAACAATTAGTTTGTTTGAGTATGTTAGTTTATTCAAAGCATGTGTAAAATAGCAATCCGGTCAGATGAACTTTTCCTCTGGAAGGGTCTCAATTTATGAAAAAGGCTTCAGGATTTTGTAAATTTGTAAGAGGTGATGTTTGAAATGGTTGGTCTATCACAGTGCTACAGATGTCTGGACTAGGAAAGGGAAATTGTCTGGCATTGGCAAAAGAAGAAGAGTGCTTATTTTTCTTTTGGTAAAACATGATAGTATGTTTGAAAGGGCAACAAAGGTGCAAAAGCCATTCACCAATTAGAAAGGACAAAAGTACTCTGCAAGATTTGTGAAGAAACAAAAGTCAAAAGAATACTTACCACATTCCAAGATTTTAGCTTGGATATACACCTACTATCTTAACGTATATGGTACTCTCAACATTTGTGTGTATGCGTGTGTGCATGTGTGTGTGTTAATTGACAAAGACATTGAAAAAGAAATTAAAAAAAAAAAAACTCTATTTCTATCCCTAGAAGTGTTCTAATTATCCATGACTGCTGTGGTTTTTTGTTAATTATATCCTGATTAAGAATTATCTTGTATCCTCAGGGTACTCTAACTGCAATCAGGGACTGGTTTCGTGACTACAAAATTCCTGATGGCAAGCCAGCCAATAAGTTTGGTCTTGGAAACAAGCCAGCTGATAAGGTGAATATTCAATGTTGTTAACATAGTTTGCACCTATTTTGATACCCAAAGAACCAAAAACTTTTGTGCAGAGGCGATAAAATGCCATGGCCCAGCTTGCAGTCTATGATTACCAGCAATTTACTTCACCAAAGACTTATCTTATCTTTGTGTTTGAGTGGTTTACCTATTAATAGCATTCTCATCTTCAGCAAATTGCTACGTTGAGAGTTCTCTCTTACCCATTCATAAAATAAGTTCATAGCAATGCTCCATGGCCATTAGGATTGTGAAAATTTCCTTTTCCTTCTTTTCCCCACTAGCCAGCAAGTTGCTCTACTTAGACCACCTGCTTGATGACATTCGTCAATTGGGCCCATGTTGACATTTAGGTTGATAAGCAAGTATACTGGCCAACTTGAGCATTTTGCCAGAGTCACAACAGCGTTGCTTCCTTGCTAAATATGTGTAAGATAGGCCTTGATCTGAATGGTTTCTCCACCTTTGGTTATAGGCCTTCATCTTTTTGTCTTGAATATTTGAAATGAAAGGGTCTCTGGTCTTACCCACCCTGAAGGCCCGGCCAAACCAACAGTTAGGGAATGTTCCAATTGTTAGATCAGGTTGCTTAGGCATTGGTGAACGCATCTTGCTCTATAGTTTGGGAGGTTTACATTTGCTATTATTGCTTCTAATTTGAATATAATAAATTGCATACTGTGTGATATGATGCTGCAGGCTTATGCTCTGAAGGTTATCAGTGAGACAAATGAATCTTGGACCAAACTTGTGAAGAGATCAATTCCGCCGGGTGAACTGTCTCTTGTGTAATGTTGATCATTGATTTCCCGCATGCACACTTAAGACATATCAATTTTTCCCCCATTATAGAGCTGGAAATGACCTCTAGAGATGCGATTTGCCAGTAGTTTGTACTCTAAGATGACATTTACCTCTGTGTATCTTAGGCATCATTATTATTTCCGCTCATTTGTGTGAGATTATTTATCATATGAAAATAAAACTTTCGTTTAGTATATACGCACTCATTCTATTTGGAGTTTGTGAAGTTATTTATTTCTCAAATGCATTGTTGTTATCATGTGTAATGCACATCTTCATTTCTAGTCTCTTTCTCTAGTCCCAACTATGAAGGCTGTCACCGGACAATTAAATCATGAAGGACCTTGTTTTTACACCACAATGTCCATTCTCAACCGGTGTCTCTTTCGCTAGTCCCATGAAGACTGCTAGAACCGTGTAAATCACGAAATTCCTTTCGTAAGATATTCACCGTGCACTGATATATATGAGGAATAGCCACTAATCAACTATGAGCTCTAAAACCAAAATCCTCCCCATTAAATATGTTTATTTTCACTTTTCCTTCTTTAGTCGAAATCGATTCACTTTTAACTTAATCAAGTCAGGCTCTGATACTAATTTTCAAGAAGCAAGTATCAAAAGCCCAATCCCTTCATCTAGGGAGAGACCGCCAAGAGGGGGCAAAAGTCCAAGCCTATCAATATTTAATTAATATTTAATTGGACCTATCTTCACTAAAAACTTTAATTCGAGGAGTTATGATACATTAAATTATTTCATATTACACCGATTCTTCTGTGTGAGACATTTTTAAACTTACATGTGCATCTTAATAATGTTCTCCTGACTATTAGTTTGATGTTAGGTACGTTCGTCTTAATTCAGGTATCCTTCCGGATGTCTCAACGTGAATCTCAACCAACTCTAACCTATAATAACTTATTTTATTTCCTACAGCAATACTACCTACTGGGCTAGTAAATTTGTAGATTTACCACTAATCCTAGCAATTCGATATATAATACTCGCGTACTTTTTATTTGTTTTTTTGATACATGTAATAATTTGATAAAATACCAAGAAGGATGAACATGATTCAAGCCTTGCAGTGATAGCCAATATAGAGGACAGAGTAACGTGAATGGTGCTCTCTCGTTTTCTTCTACTAGAAGAGGCTTTTAGACAAATAAGATATAGTAAACGATGCACACGTTAATGGACGTGATTGTTCAGTGATAATCTTTGTTAGAAAACTATTAAACTTGATGGGTGTATTTGTTTCACAGAAGATGAGTGATTTGGGAGACATTTTTCGAAAAGTAATTGCTTATATTGTTTAAAAAATTATTCAACGGAAAATATTTTCATCTTCGATAACAATCTATGCGTACAAAGTCCTAAATCCTATGGTACGATGGCCATTTCGGTCATAAACCTTCAATTATGCTAATTTAGTCTAAAACTTTTAACGATTTGTCAATTTAGTCATGTAACTTCCAATTATGTCAATTTAGTTCTAAATCTTTTGAAGATTTGCCAATTTAGTCATAAACCTATTATTTGGATATTTGTTTGGAAGGACTACATTGGTAAATCATCAAAATGTTTAGAACTATTGGCAAATTAAAGAAAAAAAAAGCCTAGGAGTAAATTGGTACCAATGAAAAGTTTAGAATTAAATTGACAAATCGACAAAATGTTACGGACTAAATTGACATAATTGAAACGGGTTCAATTTTAACTTTCAAATTAAGAAATAATAGTATTTTTTAAACCATGCACATTTATTTTAGGAATTTTTTAAGGGAGACTATGAAAGAAATGTGTTTAATAACCTATCTCCAACCTTAACCTCTATATTATTTCTTGTTTTGTTTTTTTCCAATCTTTTTGTTAGATATTTAGATCTTGTGGCTCACCAAATGGTTTTAGAGCTTTTTGGATGGTACTTTTGTGCTCTCTATTAAAGATATTGAAACCCCTCTCTCTCCTCATGATTTTTCTTATTTTGGATTTTCCATGTAAATCTTGCATCTCGTGTGATTTCAATTTTCTTTCATCCTTTGCTATTTGTTCTTAGATTGGTGCATCTTTGATTGACGTTTTCCGCAATAAATTGATATTAGAGTGAAGGAATTTCAGTCTTTTCGTTCGAGATAGCATCTATCAAGTTTGAAGTGGCACCCTTTGATGGCCAAAATAATTTTTGGCTATGGAGGATCAAGAAGAAGGCGTTGCTGCATCGAGAAGGTTTGGCTAGAGCCTTGGATGGAAATTATCCCAATGATATGACTACGGCTGAGATCAAGGAGGTGGGAGAAAAGACGCATAGCACTATTCAATTGTCATTATCCGATAAGGTGCTTCATGAAGTTGCAGATGAAGAAACAATTTCAAGATTGTGGAATAAGCTTGAAAACCTCCACATGAAAAAATCTCCTATGACAAGATTATTTTTGAAGTAGCGTCTTTACACGTTAAAGATGTAAGAAGGTATTCCTATCCAAGAACATCTAAATGAATTTAATAAAATTGTTATGGATATGAAAAATCTAGATTTGAAGTTAGATGATGAAGATCGGGCCAATTATGCTATGTTCACTACCGAGCTCGTATGAGAATTTTGTGAATTCTATGTTGTAAGGAAGGGAATCTATAATTCTTAAGGATATGAAAGTCTCATTGAATTCTCCGGAGATGCGTACAAAATTGAAGAGCTTTCTATATTCCATGAAGCTACTATTTGTTCTAAATCTAAAAAGTAGCATATTGCAATGAACGAAGAGATGGAGTCTTTTCATAAGAACCAAACTTGGGAACTTGTGAAATTGCCTAAGGGGAAAAGAGCTGTTGGGTGCAAGTGGGTCTTCAAAAGAAAATAGAGAATTCCAAGGTTGAAGATGAAAAAGATTTAGGACACGTTTAGTAGAGAAGAGTTTTAATCAGAAAAAGGTGATCGACTTCAATGAAGTGTTTTATCTAGTTGTGAAACATAGTTCCATTCGTGTGCTACTCGTGTTAATAGCCCTTTATAATCTAGAACTTGAGCAACTTAATGTTAAGACCACTTTTCTTCATGGCGAGCTTGAGGAAACAATCTATATGTCTTAATATGAGGGATTTGTTGTTGAGGGTAAATAAGATCACGTTTGCAAGTTGAAACTTTTTTTGTATGGTCTCAAGCAATCTTTGCGGTAATGGTACAAGAGATTTGATAGCTTTATATTGAGTTATGGCTACTTGAGAAGTGCGCATCACAATTGTGTGTACTATAAGAGATTGCATGATAGTTCTTTTATTTATTTACTATTATATGTAGATGACATACTTATTGCAGTAAATAACATATTAGAGATATAAAATTTAAGGAGGCAACTTAGCAAGGAATTTGAGATGAAAGATCTTGTAATTGCCAAGAAAATTTTAGGTATGGAAATTCGTAGAGACATACAGGTTGGGAAGTTATGCCTCTCACAGAATAAGTATATTGAGAAAGTGCTTGAGTGCTTTAGCATGAAGAATGCTAAAGTGGTAAGTACTCATTTGGTGTCACATTTTAGGCTTTCAGCTTCTTTGTTGTCTAAAACTAAAGAAGAGGAAGAAGAGATGTCTCGAGTTCCATATTCTAATACTGTGGATAGCTCATGTATGCTATGATTTGCACTCGTCTAGATATTTTATAAGCTATTAGTGTTATGAGTAGGTATATGATACATCCGAGTAAAATTCACTAGCAACTTGTTAAATGGATTCTTCGATACATCCATGATATCTCAAATGGGGTTTGGTCTTTAATAAAGGTTATGATATAGGACATTCAATTGTTGGTTTCATTGATTTTGGCTATGTAGGCGATCTCGACAAAAGAGTGATTGGTGCACAAATAAATTGCCAAAGAGAGAGAGAGAGAGAGACCAACAATTGGCTGAAGATGGTGGGGCAAGAGGAGAGAAGGAGAGAGAGTTTTCTGAATCCACCCAAATTTTGGAGTGAAAAATGCTTGTATACCTTCCCTAGTTTGAATTGTGGCCCTTGAATTAATCTTGTGGGTCATCGATGAAGCTAAGGACACACTAGTTTCAATAACATCATTAATATCTACTTTGTGATCCACCGACTGGAAACAATCTAAAGATTTAGTGTAATTGTGAACCCATCACATATTTTTAACATCTCAAGAATAGGTCTAATCACAATTGATCTTACGGAATCATATAATTGGACAAATGAATGAATATGTCTTTACCATTAATTAAATAATAAAATTGATAGTATAATTGAAATCCCTAACATATAAGTATTTCATGGTTACCTCAGGGCATATATCAAACAGTTACATCCCAATAAACCTAAAAAAATAACATGGCAGAAGACATAGACCCTAGACACACACCACGCATCCAATTCACTATAGGCATAAGAATATGCCATTGGGTGATCATTTCAAAGGAGTGGCTTAATATGTAGTTAAGAGATTGAGTTGTCCATGTGGTTTAGACTCACAACACAAATTTAGTTCCTTGTTTCCTCATGCGAAAGTAATTTAATTTTTGGGCCATTAACTGAGGCTTTGGGTCACCCTCTTAACTAGACCATCAAAATAATAAGGTACTTCACGCTCCAAGATTTAGTATATGTAAGGTGAGCTTCCTCGTCATGATAATATGTACAACAAATCTCCACAACTGACTGTCTCTAGTAAACATTTTTTCAGGAATCGACCTTTCCTATAGAAAGCTTGCAACCATTTGGGGATGCAATTGGTCGTCTCTTCAAACAGCAGTTGTTGTGCAATATTCACCATTATGTTATTGTCTTACTTCGATAGTAGATTTTGACAACAGTGCTTATTTGCAATTTGATCTCAATAAACATACATGAAGCACGCTCCGATTTCGGCTTCTATTTATTTATTTTTTTTTTGGGGGTGTCAATCGGACCGTGGCTCTGCCTTCAACTTTAAGGCAACCAAAATGAAATCCATTTTCATGTTAAAAGAAAGACATCAGTGTCCGAGCGATGACCACCGGTTTAAGTTCTAAATACAAATAATTGCATGTTCCTTCAGTTGATACAGAAACTGCATACTTTATGTTCCAATACATGTCTACTAGGTCATTTTGACATTGATTGGCCATAACTGGTGAATAAAGTTTTCCTCATAATTTAGGAACATAATTTTATTCTAGCACCCACTCTTAAACGCGTAGATCTACAGAGGATGATAATGAATCCATCTGTTAAACATCTTGTAACATTCTCTGCGTTTGGATTCCGTAGGCGAGTGACCAGCTCCCTGTATTAATGACGTTAAGTTAGGGACAAGAGTACTATGACGCCAAAGACTACTCAAGGAGAAGGAAGAGGCCATATTGCAGTCTGAGTTCTTACCTTTATTGTTGCATAAGTCAATCGATATCCGCTGTGTTCGTAGCTCCTCGTGTACCTAAAAATTTGGTGGAATTGGAAGCTCTAATATTATCAAGGACGAAAAGAAAGGGACAATGGAAAAGGAAGTTCAACTGAAAAGCTTGCATTAGACGGCACACTTTCTGAGCTTACCCCGCAACTTGGCCATCTACATACCACGGTCGCCAATCTATATCAACCGTCAGATCAAGCCATTTTATCCACTCTTCAAGGCCGTTATGCGGCGTAAACATGTCATGATCACCCCTGCAGAGAACAAGTTACTCATCACTGCTAGATTGAAGTAATTTTTCTCTTTGTTGAATTTCACATTCGCCAAAATGTTCCTACAACATTGTAATCATTGGTTTGAGTAAGTTTTACCCGAAAACTAGAACTTGCATGCCCAGATTGGTGAGATTCTTATGATAATCGAGAACACTGGTGACATCCTCGGTGTAGGCTAAGG
Organism: Eucalyptus grandis; assembly: GCF_016545825.1. Lineage (NCBI taxonomy): Eukaryota > Viridiplantae > Streptophyta > Magnoliopsida > Myrtales > Myrtaceae > Eucalyptus > Eucalyptus grandis. Next base: position 21,952,353 of record NC_052618.1, on the reverse strand, counting down.
AAATATTACACCTGAAAAATTCGCTGACGGTTCCCTAGAAATTTGACACGGTAAAATACAACTATTTGGTTAGTTCTCTCGAGAGGGAATAAATTTGAGCGAGAAGTTCATAGGCAAATTTGTACATACTGGTCGCACGTGAAGAGCTTCTTGTACGCCTGGATAATTACCCCATATATCGGAGAGTAGATATTCGAAATACTGTTACATTCAAAGGAAGAATTGGAAAACAAATTGAGAGATTGAGAGAGAGAGAGAGAGAGAGAGAGAGAGAGAGAGAGAGAGAGAGAGAGAGAGAGAGACCGAGCACTGATGATCGCGAAGTCTCGGTAATGAAATGAGATGATCCTTGGTGATATCTTGGAGGGACCTCCCGTGCTTCTCTTGGTTTGATATTGCTATTTTGAAAGCTTCTTTCGGTTTTGCTGAAATGAAAGTGCAAACAGGGTCAAGAACATTTGTTTCGCTGATCAATTCAATTAGCTGGAAATAAGACAGAACAAACAAAACATCGCTGCTCAGACTGTATGATAAATAAATTTCAAACCAGAAAAGAGTTGGAGAGAAAAGAATAACTCGTCTACTTCATATGTATCCATTAAGAATGCACATTCTCTAACCTCATTGTACGCTGTCAAATCCTCACTGCAGTTCGCGTTTGTCGAATCCACAAAATTCCCACCACAATTTTTTTCTAAAGCCTGATAATGAAGGATATAATTTGATCATACCCATGACTCACACATGCTCAACTGGTGTTGTGTCACTGAGTTCACACATGATTTGTGATTCAGTTACCTGATAAAGTGCATTTGAAATGAGGGCCAACCTATGAGCAAACGGAATTCTTGCGTTTGCTTCGAGATTGGTGTCCGTGTGAGGACATGATAGTATTATTCCCTGAAAATGATTCGGCAAAGAGAAGAACAGTACATTAACATAAGATACAGTTTAAGTCAAATTTAAAAAGGGAAAAAATAAGATGAGGAGCGAGCTTTTTCATACCTTAAGATGAACATATGGTTTAACTCCAGCTTCATTCCCTGCAAATTTTTAACAAAGAAAGTGAAAAAAAAGAAAAGAAGAATGTTTCCTTCAAATTCCATCAATAGATGTGGAAAGGCGAAAATGTCTATGTTAATTCCATTCAATCGGGTTTATAGAAAAGAATTCATTACCTCGTAGAATTGCTGTAGCAACCATGGGAGGATATATACCAGCATAAGAATCACTACCAACAAACACTGGATTGGTCTCGAAACTTGGATGAACCGCCAACCACTGAATCACATATATAAATTAGCATTCATTTTATACCCAATTTATATATATATATATATATATATATATATATATATATATATATATATATATATATATATAATGATACAACCATCGTGATCCGTTAAAATTTTCACTTACATTTCTTAAGAAGGTTTGCATTTGTGCAACATTCAATGAGTCTGAGGAATTGTATGCTGATGTAGTCATCGCATAGGAGAAACCTGCTCCTACCGGTGCGTCTATGAATATAATATTGGCTGTCTGATTATTTTAGGTGTAAAAAAGTCAGTAAGAACTCAATAGAACAACAATATTTAAAAATGGAATCAAAGTTCAGTAATCTCTTAAATGATCCAAAATCAAGGGCAAATTTATGACTTCTCACTTTACCTTAGTCCAGGCATTTGGCTCATAGAGTAATGATGGGAGACCCCCAATGTAATCAGTAATATTGAATTTAAGTGGACCTGCATATCGCTTACATCAAAATACTGTATATTCACAATTGAAGATATTTGCAGCGTCGTAACGAAACAATGACAATACAATAGGAGGAATAATGAAGAAGAAGAAGAAGAAACTGACCAATCTGGTACAAGAAGGCATTCAACCCTGAACACCCAGGACCTCCATTCATGAAAAGTATAAGAGGGTCAGCTCCAGGATTCCCAGTAGATTGCACAAAGTAATAGAAGAACTCGACCTCACCAACACTTATGTACCTGCATCAACCAAGATACCCAATTAAGATCCCTGCATTTCGAAACCAAAATCACTTGTTTGTAGTCACATTAATAATCACCCAGTTTCAAGAGTGAAGCAATTCCTCAAGTCATAAGTCCAATATAATATACACCATTTAATCGGAATACAAACGCCATAAATGCCATAGCTTTTCTATGGCACTTATTTGAGTGCAGGAAAGTTGTCCAAAACATTTTAAATTTATTGTACATAAACCAATTAAATTCTAAACCTTTCAATTTTAACAATTTAGTCCTCAATTTTTTTATGATTTGCCAATTTAATCTTAAACATTTTGATGATCTGCCAGTGTAGTCGTTCTAGCTAAATATCCAAATAACAGGTGTATGACTAAGTTACCAAATCTTCAAAAAGTTTAAGACTATATTAACATAAAAATAAAGTTTTAGAACTAAATTAATAAATCATCAAAAGGTTTATAACTAGATTATTGTAATTGAAATGGTTTATATATGAAATGACTGTGATGCAATAGGTTAAGGAATTTTTGGACAATTATCCCTTTAAGTGCGTGTCACAACTTTTCAATCGATCACTTGAATGCCATAACTTTTAAAAAGAGTTTCACTTGAGCGCAATGACTTTTAAAAAATTCACACAAATGCCATGTCGCATTGGATTTCCGTTGCCTGTGGTGATTTAGAAGTTATAATACTTAAGTAATCCATTGAAAAGTTCTCCCTCAACCATTCTCGTTGCATCTATAGGGGAAAATTACTAAAAAGTCCTAAACTTATTACAATTGTGCCAATTCAGTGATAATTTTTTTTTGTTAATTTAGTCCTAAACTTTTTGCAATTCTACCAATGTAGTCTATCCGGCCAAAATTGACCAGTCAGTCTTTGACGTGGAGGCCAGGCCGTCCTGAAAGCTAACATGACAATTTTTAAATAATTTTTATTTTTATTTTTATTTTTGAATTTTTAAGTATTTTTGAATTTTGGATTTTTTTTCTACCTTCTCCTTCCACTAGCCAGCCGGCGCTCGCCAGAGATGAGAGCTGGTAAATCAGCCTCGCGGGCCAATGGCAAGGCTAGCCTTGCCATCGCTAAGCGAGGCCCCACCAGATTTGGCGAGGCCGACCTTGCCGGCCTCGCCAGCCAGAGGAAGGAGAAGGTAGGAAAAAAAAATTGCCATGTCAGCTTTCACCGAACGGCCGGTGTCCATGTTAATGCCGACCAACCAATTTTGGCTGGATGAACTAAACTAGCACAATTGTAAAAGGTTTACGACTAAATTGGCCAAAAAAAAAAAAAAAGCTTATGACTAAATTGACACAATTATAATAGGTTTATGACTTTTTTGGTAATTCTCCCAACCGGTACCCATGAAAAGAAGAGCATCAACTTATTAGAAATCAATCACATATGTCATCTATGGTGCCACAGGGACACCGTGCCCTCCGTTTGTGGGCTGTTGTAAAGTGGCTCATTTCCGTCGCGGCCAAATAAGAATTGTTGCAAAATTGCATTAAGTGAAGGATGGCTTCTTTTTTTTTTTTTTTGCAACCCGCTGCGGCAGGGGAAGGGGAAGAGAGAGAGATGGCATGAAAGAATCCAAACTGACCCGGTTTCAAGCTTAAAAGGAAGTCTACCAGGAAACCCAGGAAGTGTCTGCACTATGTATTGAGGTGAAGCAGCTGAGGCAGACAATAGCACGGCCAAAATAGGCACCCACATCCTCTCAATACTTTGGCTTCTTCTTGAATTTGACATTGCCTTTTTCCTTGCCTCTCTCTCTCTCTCTCTCTCTCTCTCTCGCACGTTTCTGTTTCCACTTTGGTGCCAATGACACCCCCCTCTTCCCTCTCACACGATCAGCTATGAAATCGCCCGTTACTGTCTTGTGGAGCAGAGCTAGCCATTGACTTTTAGGTAGATTGATAGGTGATTGAAGATTTTACATCTTGCGTTATGACCCTCTGTACCATTGATTGTAGGGTCTAACGTAGTTGCACCCAAGCGACTTTATGTCCTTTTTCCAGACGTCGTATAAATACGGACCCCTATGAAATGAATTGACATCCAATCAGACAGAAGAATGGTAAAAAGAGATGGTTGGTGTTGAAGGTGAGTTAAGAGACCAACTGATCCCACACCCAACTTTCAATTCATTTGAACACCTCACTAAATGTTTTCACCCAAAAGTATGTCTTGCACTTCACATAAAATCATTATTTGAATCTGTCAAAAAATATCCACATTGCACGGATTTGCGTTTGCATTTTCCACATTCAGAAATCATTAACATTGTTTTTCATGGATAGCTTGTCCGCATTGAGTATTGCCTTAGGCGAGATTGCGAATTTCTTTAATCCGTTCTGTTATGCAACCTGCCCCGGAATTTTGTATAACGAATTTCGACAGGAATTCCTAGATTATTTTGCCTTGTGTATATTGGATTAGTAACAAGTTCCTCAGAGAGAACTCCCATAGTCTCCTTGCCGCAATCTCAACTTTACTTTGACATATTACTTTCAAAGGTGGCAGGGCAAAAGCTCTTCATAATCTAATCAAAGCCAGTTCTCTTCATCTGAAACTGGAGAGCGGCTGGCTCTAGAGAGGGAGTTGAAGACCAAGAAAAGGCCATCCGAGGAAGGGAGTAGTCCAAACGCCTGAAGCGAATCTGCAGCAGCTATGGTCCGCCCAACGACCTTCCCGTCGACGTCTCTGAAGCCGATCAGGTAGGTCCCTCGCCCCCGATGTTCCGCATTTGCCCTGTTTTGACCGAAACAGAGCGTGAAAGATGTGCGATGAAGTTGCGAGAAGTTTTTGTGTAAAATGGTGCTTATTTGTTGCTAAATGGTCCATCCCGAATGTCCACGTTTTCGATGCTGCATATCATATGTTCGATAAAATGCCTGAAGACCGAATGTTAGTTCGCTATTAAACTCAAGATCGATTCGTGTTTGTCACTGTATTAGTCGAATCATGTCTGCGTTTAGTGTTCTCTCTGTGTTCATACGTGATTTGGTGGAAAAAATTCGTGTCTGAGTCGGTCGCTCACAGATCCTTCCCCTTGCCAAAGCCAAAATTCCGGCGCCAGCAACTATCACGGTTCTAGGCTGTTCAAGTCAGCATTACTCTTCATTCTGAGCACGTTTTATGACTGTTTGATCGCTATAAATGCTAGATTTTACCAGCATTAGCTTCTATTTGATTTGTTGTTGTTGTTGTTGTTTGTGATCGCCGGAGTGAGTGGCCGGAAGAGCCAGATGCTGATCGGTTTACATAGCCGGCAGTTGGTGGTGCGATCCGACGGCGGTATGTGGCAGTGTAAGCATCGGCATCCATTGGTGGTTTCGGTTATACTGGTTCGAAAAGAAAAAAAGAAGAAGCAGATGGCTTGCAGAGAAAGAAAGTGCTTCTGGGGGAAGAGGATGGGCTGAGGAAGAAGATGTGGAGAAAAAGACAAAAGAGAAAAGAAAAAAGAAAGAAAAATAAAAAATCAGAAATATTAAATAAACATAAAAAAATAGGTTTTAATCCGATTCGGGTCAACGACTCAGATCGAGTAAACCGGTCCAAACCCTCTTCCCGAATATAATAATAAAAAATAAAAATATTTAAAAAATTAAGAAAATATTTTTAAATTATAAAGAATCATAAAATAATAAAAACTTAGAAAATCCATAAAAATTAATAAGATATTTTAATTTAATATAAAAACATAAAAATAATAAAAACCTAGAAAATCCTCTTAAAAATTAATAAAATATTTTAAACTCGAAAAAGTATCAAATCAATAAAAAGGTCAGAATATTCAAAAATACAAAAATACAAAAATTAAATAATCATTTAAAATATCAGAAAAAGCATTAAAAATAAAAAATGAAATAAAATTATTTATAAAATATTTAAAATAATAAAAAACTGTAAAAAATTGAAAAAATTCAGAATATTCTAGAAAATTAAGAAAAATTGGATTTTTTTTTTTTTAAAAGAATCTAAAATTGGACAAGCCCTTAGGGCTCTTCCATAACGTTTCATAATCCTTAAAAATGAATGACCTCGATTGTGTACTTTCCTTAGGTTAACTATGTTTTCCTTTGGCTTAGTATGGATGGCATATTCTTAATTTAATAACGTTAGGTTTTTGCTCTCCCACTATAGTTTATATAATGTCATTTTAGTTGTTGATTGTCATTTTACTGATTGTGCACCTGCATGGTCATCTTGCATGTTAGTGGATAAGTTTCAAATCATACCAAATTGTCTAACAAAACTTTCTAAAATAAACGATATTAGGTAGCAAAAGGGCACTAGTAAATTAATTAGTATAATCAAGTCCTTAACAATAAATTTTCTGATTGCGTAAAAAGTAAGATATCCTCTCGTATCTTATTCGATTTCTAGCCGATCAAAAAGGTTAGTGGCGACTCCTTAATTGAAATTCATACAAGATTAATTGTTTAAAATTTGAATGCTTGATGTCTTGCGAGGTATGGGTTAAGAGTCTGAGTCAATGAAATGTTATCGGCCTGAAATTGGCAATATCCCTAAACGTATTTCCCTCCATACCGAGGGGTAGGTTGCAACACATATCATGCACACATTCCATTCATGCATACATGTTTGTGTTTTGGATATCTAACCTCTTCGATAAAAGGATCGCATAATGAAGAGACTGAAGTATGCTCAAGACGGCGTCATGAGAACCTCTCTCTCGCAAGGAGTGCAAGGGGAGAACCTCTCTCACCCAGGTGAGCTAACCCCTATACCAATAGTGATGGTACGCCCAAACAAACCCTAAATCAATTCCCATCGCTTCCTCCCACTTTACACCCATAACACAGAAACCAAACCTTTCTCTTTCGAAAATGAAGAACCACTTCTCTTAGATACAAAAACCTAGAAACCCAAAAATGAAATCACTATTCTATTATTGCATAATGTAATCTCGCAGATTTTAGTTCAAAGTTTCCCTCAATCCCAGAGTTTTGTAGTTTGGAGGTCCCTTCTTTGAGGATGGTAAAGTGGCCGCACCCCGGTATTTGCTAGAAATCTACCCAACGAACTCTCGATTTCCAGAAGCTACAAACTCCAAAGCCCTCATCGTACAAGACGAAGGCACTGACACCTAGAAAATGTTGGATTCAAGAATCTCGGTGGCCCAAAGGAACAACCAAAACCCAGGTATTTCGAGAATTTGTTGATGGCATAGCCATGAATGAAGGAAGAGAATAAGAAAGGAGGTTGGCAGCCCTTTGTAGGAGTTTGGGGGAGTTATGTCTGAGGAAGATGTGGTTCCCATTAGGAGGGATGCTCTTGCGAGAAAAAAGAAAAAGAAAAAAAGAAAAGGGAATGTGAGTTAACCCTTATAATGAAACTGTATGTGAATCAACGGGCTTTCTTCACTACAATGAAATGGGTGTGGAAATCGAAATCGGTCGCGTGTGATACGATAGGACCAAGGCTGTTCTCCTTTACCTTCACATTTTGTAGTGGAAAAACATAGAGTATTAACTTCAGGCCCTTGGTCTTTCTCCAACAATCTTTTAATTCTAAAACAATATGGTCCCGATACACCTGACCATTGTTATGTATTTACACAACTTGACTTTTAGGTACACATTCTGGGGCTGCCCAAAGGTCCAATCACTGAAGAAATAGCCACATATATAGCCACGAGAATAGGAAAAGTGTAGGAAATGAAGCTGGAATCCAAAGGACTTGGTTAGGCAAATGTGGGCAAAGTAAGGGTACATCTAGATCTATCTAAACCCTTGAGGTCTGGGACCATTATTAACTTGGATAATAAGAAAATTTGGGTGGACTTTAAATTTGAAAGACTCCCACACTTTTGCTACTCCTGCGACATACCGTAAGATTATCCCTTGTGAACAATTACAGTTAGAAGAAAACAAAGTGGGGAAATTCTGTAGATGGAGCAAGGTAGAAGCGAGGAAAACAATCCCTTTCGGAAGATCTTTAATGGAAAAATAAACCCAGAACCTGAAAGTGATGAAATAATATTAGAAACTCATATTCAAAGCATCCCACAAGCTACAAATCAGCAAAATGAGATTCCGGCGGATCACTTAAGTACTAAATCAGATCACTTAAGTACTAAATCGGAGGAACAAACGATCATTTTTGTGCCATCGGCGAGAGATTCCGGCCAAAATGATCACGTGGCTTTTATATTTAAAAAAAAATAAATTGAAATGGCTTTTAAACTTCGTCGTTTTCCGTCTTCCTTAAGAAAACAACGTCGTTTTTCCATCCTAAGTGGATGACCTCACAAAAACGACGCCGCACAACTTATTTGGGGATTTTTTTTTTTTTAATTTGGGGATTGAAATTAGGGTTTTTTTGTCTGCCGTTGCTCGGCCACCATCACTCGGCCGCCGTCCCTCAGCCACCGTCGCTCGGCCTCCATTGTAGTTGCTCGCCACAGCAAGACAAAAGAAAAACAAAAACAAAAAAGAACAAAAAATCCTGAGGGAGAGGGAGAGGGAGGTGTTGATGACGAGGGCGGAGAAGGGGATGGCGAGGCCATGGCCGCCGCCGCTGTCGTCACAGCTGGCTTCACCAGCGACCTCCATGGCATTCCAGATCTTCGTGGCTACCATTGGCCGAATCGCTCGTGCTTCCGGAGAGCTCACGCTTCCTCTGTACCCGACGATATTCCTTGGGAAAAGGGCGGTGGTGGGGCTGAGATTCGGGGGATTTGAAAGGTTGACAAGATGATTGAAAATGAGGGAAAACTACTGGGGGAGGGCGGAGGCGAGCGCTTGGTTTCTTTTCTGGAAAACTACTAGTGTTGTGCTGGTGTGCTGTTGGTGTTGCTGGTGCTCTTCTTCGGGGAAGAAGACAACGCCTTCTCTCTCTCAATTTGGGGATTTAGGGTTTTGAATTGGGGGGAAAGACAACAAACGGCGTCGTTTTGTTGTTTAAATGTTGACTATACTCTCCGACGAGCCACATCAACTTCAAAAATTAATAAAAAAGTGCCACGTTGGATTTCCAACCAATTTGATCGGCGTTGGTACTAAAATGATCGTTTTTCAAATTTGTTGGCACTTAAGTGATCCAAAATAAAATTTTGGCACCAAAGTGAGCGCCGTACACAACTTTTAGCACTGATAGTGTACTTACCCCATTTTTCCAAATTCTGACTTCAGATTACGGGCTGATTTTGACATAGCAAATGAACTCTGATTTTGACGTATGACCTATTGTTTCAAAGCTTAGGATGTTTATTTTGGTTCTCCAGGTAAACCCTTTTCGAGATTTCGATATTTTCATTCTCGAATCCTTACATGAAGCCTACAGACTCAGTGAGTTACAATTGTGCAGAACATGCCAGCAATCATCAGTCGATCAACAAGCCATTCGCAAACAATTTCTACACAATACATGCCACTCCATCATCATTGTAAATCCTGCAACGGCAACATATTAGCAGCAATGGCCATCATTACTCCAAAATTAATCGGCCTCATCATCCAACCTCCACAATCCTAGACTAAATTTGTTGATGAACGAGCCTTCTTTGCGATGCCTTGACACTCAACCGAGTGATCTTGCCTTCATATATACTTCAAGGACTTCATGGAATGCCAAAAGATAGCTCGGCTATCACTGAGATCACAACACAAAGAAACTACGTAAAAATTCACATTAAGAGCTTGAACGAACAACTGAAGCAAATGATCGAGTTGAGAGAGATGCAGTGACATTTTGGTTGGTCGCGCCACCACCACTTCGAGGATAGAACAAACTAACTGGTCACAGACATTGCCGATGGCCAGAACAGCCGCTGGAACTCTGCGGGCAGCCCATCAGAAATTGGCTCAAATCAGGGAGCTCCAGCAATCCTCTAGCATGTCGTTGGAAAATATTAGATAATATGAAAAGTAGGAAATTAATAGAATCTATGGGAGAAGAAAATAAAATAAAATCAATTATTTGAGGAGCGTAAGCACTATCTATAAGGATAATTTCGCCGCTCGGAGTATAAAACTCGGTTCGCAAGGTTTTAGCAACTATCCTCCCAAAATACAATAGACTTTCTTTTATACTCCACACTGAATGTTAAAAGGGTCAGGAATAACGTTATGTTTATAACCCAACAAGAAAAAGAAAATATGTAACAAGATAGAAAAAGGGAAATAAGGATATTTTGGTTTTGATATATCAATATCATTTTCCAATTATGTTAGGAGTAATAATTTATATGTAAAAGAAAAATAAAGAAAGCTGTTTGAAAAACATTACAAAATTCATTGTAACATAATGAAAGGTTTATAAAGAAATAAATCAAACGTTAAAAACCATTATAAAGTCATTTCATAACAGTTAAATAGCCATTATATGATTGTTATATAATGATACAAAACCAGTTTATATTAATGGTAGACAAAAGTCATTGCAAATTGATAACAGTAAAAAACTATTACAAAATTAATAACTTTTAATGTTTCAAAACTATTGAAAATCTTATGGTTGCCACTTGCAAGTAGCATTGGGGCACTATGAAGATGGTCATGCACAAATAAATAGCTGAAGAGGGAGGGAGGGAGGGAGGGAGGGAGAGAGAGAATAGCCGGCGATTGGCCGAAGATGGCAGGGCAAGAGGAGAAATGCTCATCAATGAGCCACAAGAGAGTTCTCTCAAAATGGCCAATCCGCCCAAATTTTGGAGTGAAAAATGCTTATATACCTACCCTAGTTTGAATTGTGGCCTTTGAATTAATCTTGTGGCTCATTGATGAAGCTAAGGACACACTAGTTTCAATAAGATCATTAATATCTACTCTATGATCCATTGACCGGAAACAGTCTAAAGATTTAGTGTAATTGTGAACCCATCACCTATATTTTTAGCTTCTCAAGAATAGGTGTCACGCCTTGAACCTCGAGCGCAGGCACATCTCTCGGTGGTCAATCAAATTGCAACGTTTTTAGGAAGCGTCGCCGACCCATTCACTTTATTGCACATGAGGAAGTGAGTTAAACAATCCCTAGACAACAAACAAACATGGGATAGAAAAGCAGAACAACCAATTAACACAAAACATATTTTATAAACAAACCAGGTTTATATATAGAAGGTCTATACACAAGAGTCTAACTTAAAAAGAACAACTGAGCCATCTAAACTCCGGGCTCTAAAGCCATGGGCTCCGGGTCCACCACAACACCATCAGGAGTGTCAAGATCCATAGGATGCCCTACTTTCCACTCCCCAGTCCCAACGAGAGGCCCGTCGAAATCCCATAGGGGACCCTCCCAACCCCCTTAAGAAAAGCCAATGAGCCACGCTATGAATCAATGAGGTACCGACTGGGGTAGGCCTTTATCGACCCAGAACGTGGACTTAACTAGCTCTCAGGTTAGGATGGTCTCGGGGATAAGGAAAAAGGTGTGCTCAAAATCCATCACCTGCGAGACCCCGTATCATACCTGCCGTAGCTCCATCTAGGGATCTGAAAATTGTAAACCACAACGGAGTAAGACAATGTCTCAGCGAGTCTACACCCTAAAGCCTGATTATGAAGATAATTCACCTAAAGGCAGCCTAAGCACACATCAAATAAGCCTTACCTCGCCTCAGCACCTCTCTGTACATTAGTACAGCTCATATACATATGTATACAGTAAACACACTCAGTAATTGGAACACTTCAATTCATATCTCAATCAATCACATGGGTCCCGATTATAAGGCTAAATCGTTATGATACATCACATTCCGTGCCACATAATTCCGTCCCATAACTAGGTGTGGTTATATCAATCATCCACACGTGTTCCAATTTTTATGACCCATTGACCATGTCCAACTCAATAGTCGGCAGTCCTCCGGCATAACCGAATGTCGTCTTGTCCCATTGAGCACGGCAATATCTACCTCTAGACGGCATTTCCAAAGGAGCATCGGTCCGGCCTCTACCGCGATTTGACATCTGTTGATGTGGGGCATTCCATGTAGAAGCATCACCTACCTGCCCACCCGACTTTCATTGGGTGACGGGTTCTCATAGCGATCACACGCACATCCAATCTCGACCAAGGACATCGTGTTTTGCACTCAAATGCTTCAATTTCAAATAATGTACTTAGCATATTTTCTTCATATTAAAAACACCCGGTAAAATAATTGTGCATGGCCACATGATCAAATTGAACCATAAAAAGTGGTATCTTCTCTTTTAAAAATCCCACGATTTTAAATAGTACCTAAAAACATTTTTGGTGTTAAAACCCGACACCCGGTATTTTTCTAATTAAATACCAAAAGTTCATATTTTTGAAATAATAATTGAAAATCATCACTCAACATCCAATTGCACAATTTAACACTCAATTGCACAAACCAACTACACCACGACAATCAGCACGAAATTCTAACGACCGACTATCCCAGCATAATTTTCACTAATTAATAAATAATTAAATAAATTACATTTAATTAATTAAATAAAAATAATTAAATTAACCTCTTAATTAATCTACCTAAGCTAATCTAACCACCTAATTGAACTAATTAAATTAATCTAACCTACTAAGCTAACTAACTAAAATAACTAACCACCTAATAACTAATTAGTCTAACTAAATGGACTAACTAACTATCTAACCATCTAATTGAACTAACCAAATAATTCTAACCAATCTAACTAAACTAACTAAATCTCACTAATCCTAATTAACCTAAATAAGCCTCTAATAAGAGTAATTAACCCCTAATTAGAGTTCAGGAGGCTAACTCATCAATTTAGCGTGAAAACCGGTTTACGGCGACCACAAGTCGGGTCTACGGCAACACCAAAGGAGGCCGGGAAAGGGCTGAAAACAGCCACAAGGCCCACGGCTTGGAGCTGGCCTTTGGTTTTGTAGGGCTAAACTGAAGGCTGGTCGAGGGACTCGGCGGCTAGTCACGACGCGGAGGACGGCGGAGAAGGTTTAGTGGGGACCAAGACGAGCTGGAGCAGAGTTGGGATGGGTTGAGGCGATCGACGAAGGGGCTGGTGGATGGTCGAGCTCGAGCACGGGGATGGCGTGCGAGCGGCTGGTCGCTAGACCGGCTTGGACGCGAGCAAGCAGGGCGGTGACCAGGACGACGGACAAGCTCGACGGGCGGCGTGAGGCTAGCGGAGAAAGCAACAGGGATGGAGGGGCTGAGCTGGTTTGCTTGCTTGAAATGGAGTTTGCAGTTGGTGAAAATGAAGAAGCTGAGGAAGAAGAAGCTGTTGCTGGAAGGGGGACAAGAGGCCAACAAAGTCAAGCTTAAATATCTCAAACACTCAAGTGCAAGCCCCCAAAGTCCAAGCTCTATCCTGCAGCCACTTTCCCCTCCCAATCTTCTCAAACAAGCCAAGTTTGAAGGCCAATTTGCAGCAGCTCCACAAGCCTACGAATTTGCATCCATTCACCTCACATTCTCCACAAAATCAATTCAATTTCACACCCAATAACCTCCATTTAATGGCCAAACATGCCATGGTAGTAGCTCACACAAATTTCTTGCATCCTCTTCACCAATTAGCTCACTTTAGAGGCCAAAAACCCACTCAATTTTGCTCCTCTGAATTTCTTGAATTTAACTTGTCCAATTTTGAATTTCTGCCAAAATTCCAGGCTCGCCGAAAATTCTTCAAAAGATGAGACAATATCCTAAAAATAAATTGTGACACGCCAGAACTTTCGATTCTCGAAACTGGGTTCAATTTCATGGTTAATTTCAACCGGATGCAATTTTAGCGTGACCTAACCTACCGGGTAGCTTTTAGAAATCTTTTAGCACGTTTGACCCGTGGTCCATCATTTTGATCCACGTTTGTGCATCTTCGACTCATTAGCGACTTTCGGTTGTCGTAAAAATCTCAAGGTTTCAATTATAGGCATTTGGTACAAAATCGACAGAAAAATCGGTTTAACGTCGTTCAACGCGAATTTTGCAATTAAGTTGAATCACCCACAATTTAATTACGTGATTCTATCGAATCGACCTATCACCGGTCTCTTATCAATTATAATGGTGTCATATTGACCCTTGCCAACTAGCACGGTCGAGCAATCAATTTCTGATTGAATTCTCAAGTCTGTCATATTTATATCCTTTAACGGCTTCATCTGAGAGAGTAGTTATCTCGTGAGTGATCAGCTCAGTGAAAAATGACTATATGCGCATTGATGAAAAGCCCAATTCATTTAATCAAAACATGGTCGAAAATCAGGATGTCATAATAGGTCTAGTCACAACTGATCTTACGGGATAATTATATATATATATATATATATATATATATATATATATATATAATATACATACAAATATATATAATTTGACAGATGAATGAATACATCTTTGCTATTGATTAAATAATAAGATTAATAATATAATTGAAATCCCTAGCATACAACTATTCCATGGTTACCTCAGGGCATATATCAAACAATTGCATCCCAATAAACCTAAAAAATAACATGGCAAAAGACATAGGCCCTAGATACACACCATGCATCCAATTCACTATAGGCATAAGAATATGCCATTGGGTGATCATTCCAAAGGAGCAGCTTAATATGTAATTAAGAAATTGAGTTGTACATGTGGTTTAGGTGCATGACACAAATTTAGTTCCTTGTTTCCTCATGTGAAAGTAATTTAATTTTTGGGTCATTAACTGGGGCTTTGGGTCACCCTCTTAACTAGACCATCAAAATAATAAGGTGCTTCACGCTCCAAGATTTAGTATATGTAAGGCGAGCTTCCTCATCATGATAATATGTACAACAAATCTCCACAACTCACTGTCTCTGGTAAACATATATTTAGGAATCAATTGACCTTTCCTATAGAAAGCTTGCAACCATTTGGGGATGCAATTGGTCATCTCTTGGAACAGCAGTTGTTGTGCAGTGTTCAGCATTATGTTATTGTCTTACTTCATAGTAGATTTTGACAACAATGCTTATTGCAATTTGATCTCAATAAACATACATGAAGCACACTCCGCTTTCGGCTTTTTTTCTTGGGGGGACGGGGGCGCGGGGAAGGGGAAGAAAGAGATCAAGATGGAAAATCAATGTATTGCTTTCTAAGTTTCCCCATGATCAAGATATTGACTTATTCTCCCCCATTCCACTAGATATACAATCTTTCCTAATTAGGACATCACATGTGCATAGCACATGTGAAAATTGGCCATAAGGAGAAGATTGTGGGTTTTGCTGAGTATTATATTCGCATGGACTTGGTCTAGATAATTCAATTAAGCTCAGAGCTTTCCTGCTTATGACAAGCTCCTAATATGCAAATGCAAATTATTAATGTTTTTATTTATTGGTGAGGGTTGAACCCTAATTCTCTATATAATGGATGACTAAATGAATCGTCAAAATTTAGGTGTTAATAGCCTGGACGACAATCTTTGGCTGCGGTCATGATGGAATTGTGTGAAGTTGGGCAAGGAAGCAGAGTGCAGTCCACAATCGTTTTTTATAATTAAACACGATTCCTTACAAGTGTCTATGATGATGTCAATAGTTCATGGAGAAGGGAAGGAAATCGCTGTGCACTCGAATTAGTGTAGAGATGGAAGCTTTGGCTGGGTTTTTATAATTTGTATAGGGATTCTTATCCGAAAGGCTTGTTAACTTTTGGCTGCAGTTTGATGTGTGATGTGCACGTACTCGGGTTTATCAAACAGTGTCGCGTTCTGTTTCTAGTGAGCTACTGCTAGGTTTGTTCTCTCTCATCGACCAGCCTGGTTTGCCCCGCTCAATCACGCCTTAGCAAGCGGATTTTTTGTGGTCAATTTTTCTCCTGAGATGCGTACAAATCTGGTTCCCAAAACTTCATCGGAAAAGGGCGCCCCGGCCCAGCCCGGCCCGGGGGGCATGCGGGCGCGGGCGGGCACGGGGTGGTGGGTTGGTGTCAATCGGACTGTGGCTCTGCCTTCAACTTTAAGGCAACCAAAAAGAAATCCCTTTTCATGTTAAAAGAAAGACATCAGTGTGAGATGTCTCCGAGCGATGAGTACCGGTTTAAGTTCTCAATACAAATAATTGCATGTTCCTTCACTTGATACAAAAACTGCATACTTTATGTTTCGATACATGTCTACTAAGTCATTTCGACATTGATTGGCCATAACTGGTGAATAAAGTTTTCCTCATAATTTAGGAACAGAATTTTATTCTAGCACCCACTCTTAAACGCGTAGATCTACAGAGGATGATAATGAATCCATCTGTTAAACATCTTGTAACATTCTCCGCGTTTGGATTCTGTAGGCGAGTGACCAGCTCCCTGTATTAATGACGTTAAGTTAGGGACAAGAGTACTATGACGCCAAAGACTACTCAAGGAGAAGGAAGAGGCCATATTGCAGTCTGAGTTCTTACCTCTATTGTTGCATAAGTCAATCGATATCCGCTGTGTTCGTAGTTCCTTGTGTACCTATTAAAATATGGTGGAATTGGAAGCTCTAATATTATCAAGGACGAAAAGAAAGGGACAATGGAAAAGGAAGTTCAACTGAAAAGCTTGCATTAGACGGAACGCTTTCTGAGCTTACCCCGCAACTTGGCCATCTAAAAACCACGGTCGCCAATCTATATCAACCGTCAGATCAAGCCATTTTATCCACTCTTCAAGGCCGTTATGCGGCATAAACATGTCATGATCACCCCTGCAGAGAACAAGTTACTCATCACTGCTAGATTGGAGTAATTTTTCTTTGTTGAATTTCACATTCGCCAAAATGTTTCTACAACATTGTAATCATTGGTTTGAGTAAGTTTTACCCGAAAACTAGAACTTGCATGCCCAGATTGGTGAGATTCTTATGATAATCGAGAACACTGGTGACATCCTCGGTGTAGGCTAAGGAAATATTACACCTGAAAAATTCGCTGACGGTTCCCTAGAAATTTGACACGGTAAAATACAACTATTTGGTTAGTTCTCTCGAGAGGGAATAAATTTGAGCGAGAAGTTCATAGGCAAATTTTGTACATACCGGTCGCACGTGAAGAGCTTCTTGTACGCCTGGATAATTACCCCATATATCGGAGAGTAGATATTCGAAATACTGTTACATTCAAAGGAAGAATTGGAAAACAGATTGAGAGAGAGAGAGAGAGAGAGAGAGAGAGAGAGAGAGAGAGAGACTGAGCACTGATGGTCGCGAAGTCTCGGTAGTGACACGAGATGATCCTTGGTGAAATGTTGGAGGGACCTCCTGTGGTTCTTTTGGTTTGATACTGCTAATTTGAAAGCCTCTTTCGATTTTGGTGAAATGAAAGTACAAACAGGGTCAAGAACATTTGTTGGGTTGATCAATTCAGTTAGCTGGAAATAAGACAGAAAAAACCAAACATCTCTGCTCAAACTTTATGACCACTCAATTTGAAGCCAGAAAAGAGTTTGAAGGGAAAAATAGAACTCGTCTACTTCATATGAATCCATTAAGGATACGCATTCTCTAACCTCATTGCACGTTGCCAGATCCTCTGTGCAGTTTGCGTTTGTCGACTCCACAAAATTCCCACCACAATGTCTTTCTAAAGCCTGTAATGAAGGAAATAATTTGATCATACCCAGGACTCACATATGCTCAACCGGTCTTGTGTCAACGAGTTCACGCATGATCTATTATTCAGTTACCTCATAAAGTGCATCTAAAATGAGGGCCAATTCTTGCGTTTGTTTCAAGATTGGTGTCCGTGTGAGGACATGATAGTATCATTCCCTAAGAATAATTCAACAAAGGGCGGAACAGTACATTAACATAAGATACAGTTTAAGTCAAATTTAAGAAGGAAAAAAATAAGATGAGGAGCAAGCTTTTTCATACCCTAAGGTGAACATATGGTCTAAGTCCAGCTTCATTCCCTGCAAATTTGCAACAAGGAAAATAAAAAAGAAACGTTTGCTTCAAAGTCCATCAATAGATGTGGAAAGGCAAAATTGTCTATGTTAATTCCATTCAATGGGGCTTATAGAAAAGAATTCATTACCTTGCAGGATTTCTGTAGCAACCAGGGGAGTATATATTCCGGCATAAGAATCGCTACCAACAAACACCGGATTAGTTTCAAAACTTGGATGAGCCGCCAACCACTATATCATATATACAAATTAGCGTTCATTTTATACCCAATTTTTTCCTATATCATGATACAACCATTGTGAACTGTGAAAAGCTTTTCACTTACATTTCTTAAGAAGGTCTGTATCTGTGCAGCATTCAGTGAGTCCGTACAATTGTATCCTGATGCAGTCATCGTGTAGGAGAAACCGGCGCCTATCAGTGCGTCTATGAATATAATGTTTGCTGTCTAGTAATTTCGAGGTTTAAAAAGGTCAGTAGGAACTCAATAAGACAACGAGATTTAAATTGAATCAAAGTTCAGTAATCTGTTAAATTATCCAAAATCGATGGCAAATTTATTACTTCTCACTTTACCTTGGTCCATGCATCTGGCTCATAGAGTAATGACGGCAGACCCCCAGTGTAATCAGCAATATTGAATTTAAGTGGACCTGCATATTGCTTGCATCAAAATACTGTGTATTGACACTTACTTGATATTTGCAGCATTGTAATTAAACAATGATAATACAATAGAAGGGATAATGAAGAACAGGAAGAAGAAACTGACCAATCTGGTACAAGAAGGCATTCAACCCTGAACACCCAGGACCCCCATTCATGAAAAGTAGAAGAGGGTCAGCTTCAGGATTCCCAGTAGACTGCACAAAGTAGTAGAAGAACTCGATCTCACCGACACTTATGTAACTGCATCAACCAAAATACCCAATTAAGATAACTTAAATGGTCAAATCCATCCCTGCATTTTCAAACCCATATCACTTGTGGTATAGTGACATTACTACGGAAGCAAACCAGGATAACCCGGCAATTCCTTGACAATCCAGCTGGAAGATGCAGAGCCAGAAAGTGCAACAACTCAATTTCGTTTTTGTCCAAAAGGTGATCATTTAATTGATGTAGCAGAAACTATGGGGTATTTTGTTTGTCAGTTTGGTTAAAGTAAGTAGGCAGCCATGAAAGAATGAATGGAAGGTAGCGTGTAAGAGATATTTAGGGAAAATTTCAATTAAGAGCTTGAAGTGGAACCATTTTCTAAAAAAATGGCCTAAAGTGGACATTGTATCAAGCCCGAAGTGATCGATTTAGTCACAAATAAGGGTTTCAACTTGAAAGCCAGTCAAATCTTATTTGTAGCTAGGGGTATTTTCGTCTAAAGACTTTTTTTCTTTTTCCTTTTTGTTTTTGTTTTCTTTCTTTTTCATCTTGCTCACCTACTTCTTGACAAATGCATCGACTCCTGACGCACGAGCTTGCGCAGGTGCAAAACAATTTGAACAATTTAGAAAAAGAGGAAAATGAAAAGATATTCGAGAAGTCATGTAGTTTTGCAAAACTGCAAATTGTGTGCTTCAGTTCTGTAGCCTCCCCATCAGCAAACTTCAAAGCGCATGTTCTACATTATGCAATTTTGCGTTCTCACCCAAGAACTCATCAATTTCGGCATGAGCCGGTTTTTAAGTTATTTATCACCACTCACCTTCTCCGATGACGATAATGAACTTGAGAATCAAGAAATATCCATAAGTGGGGGGTTTTTTTTTTTATTCAATTTGCTTGTAAAAACTTATTATGGCAATTAAAGTAACAGTTTCATGCTCTCCTCGCCAATAGAATTGCCTATGCCACGATAACTTTCACTCGTAGCTTCTTGGGAATGTTTTATTGGGTCCAGGTTGGATTATTCATAACATTCATGGACGTAGCTTGCATTGAGGTGAAATATGTGGCTTCTTGAGAGGGTCCAATTGTATCGTGCATACTGGTTATTTTCAAAGACTGCTGAATAATTCTGACCCGTGATTGAAGATACTAGCCTTTGATGGCGATTCGAATCAGACAATACTCAATCTAAAAGATGAATGACTCTGGTCTACACATGTTCAAACAAATTTGCCTCTCTGACTCTAAAATATTATCTACAGAGATTTGAGGGAGAATAACAAGATGAAAAAAGTGCAAAACTGCTTAGAAATTCCCAAAACCATGTATTTCGCTGAACAAATCAATGCACATGAGTATCACAGAGATTCCTCAAAAACCTCTAATAAATTTGGCTTAGGCACTTCAATCTGGCTTCTCCTCGCTAAGATCGATCATAGCTTGCGTGAGCACCGATTTGAATTCAAGCATCGACGACAACGAGGGCAACAAGCTAATGGCTTACATCTCATCATGCTTCGTGCTTGACCACAACCACAAGATGTGGGGATCAAATTGAGCTGAGTGTCACATCTTGGTCCACTCGTGCTCGATCTAGGGCTTGGATTGACCTCCATCTTTCAACAAAGGTACTGGAATTGCTGTTGAGGGCAATGACAAATGAGGTTAAGGGCATTGATGGCTAATTTGGCAAGGCAGATAGAGATGGACTTTGGAGAACGCGATCTAAAGAGTGAAAAATGCGAAGGCTCAATGATGATGAAGAAAAGAAAGAGAATGAGAAAATAAATTAAGAAAAGAAGGAGAAAAAAGTCTTTAGATGAAAATACCCCTAGATGCAAATAAGATTTGGTTGGCTTTTAAGATGAGGCCCGTATTTGAAACTAAGTTGGTCACTTCAGATTCTTGTTTGAGACAATGTCCATTTTGGATCTTTTTTTGAGAAAACGGTTCCACTTTAGGCCCTTAATTGAAATTTTCCCAGATATTTATCCACCAACAATGGAAGCAATAGATGAAAGAAATGGAAATAAAAGGAGAAAAGAAAAAAAGAAGATGGAATGTGCCTATGGAACTTATAACTAAGATTTTGATTCTCAGAGTTGTTTTACCAACCATATATCCTCAAGTCAAGTCCAATATGATATGCACTATTTTATCGAATACAAATGCCATAAGTGCCATAGCTTTTCTATGGCACTTATTTGAATTGTGGAAAAGTTGTCCAAAAAGTCATGAACTTATTGAACAGAGATTAATTCAATCATAAATATTTCAATTGTGTCGATTTAATATTAAATCTTTTGACAATTTGCCAATTTCATCTTAAACATTTCAATTGTGACAATTTAATCATAATTTTTTTGATGATTTGTCATTTTAGTCTTAAACCTCCCGACAATTTGCCAATGTAATTATTCTGGCCAAATATCCGAATTATAGGTTTAGGACTAAGTTAACAAAATTTTAAAAGGTTTAGTACTAAATTGACACAAAAAAGAGTTTATGACTAAACTGGCAAATCGTTAAAAGGTGTAGAACTGAATTGATACAATTGAAATTTTTTTGATTGAATTGGCTATTGTGCAATAGATATAGGAATTTTTGGACAATTATCCCTTTGAGTGCATATGATAACTTTTCAATCAATCACAAGAATGCCATGACTATTAAAAAAGTTTCACTTGAGTGCAATGACTTCTAAAATTCACACAAGTGTCACGCCACATTGGATTTCTATCACTTGTATCGATTTAAAAGTTATGACACTCAAACAATTGAAAAATTACAACATTCAAAGTGAACATCGTTCGACAGTTATGACGTACAAGTAATCAATTGAAAATTCATTTTCCCTTGGCCAGTCTCATTGCATCTATTGAACTGTTACCCTTCAAAAGAAGAGTAATTACTTATCAGAAATCGATCACCTACTCCATCTATGGTGCCACAGTGACACCGCGCGCCCTCCATTTGTGGACCGTCATAATTTGGCTCATTTTTGTCGCAGTCAAATAAGAAATGTTGCAAATTGCATTACGTTAAGGATACCTACTTCAGATCATTGTCACGGGGAGGGAGGGAGGGAGGGAGGGAGGGTATGAGAGATTCCAAACTGACCCGGTTTCAAGCTTAAAAGGAAGTCTACCAGGAAACCCAGGAAGTGTCTCCACTATGTACTGAGATGAAGCAGCTGATGCAGACAATAGCACAGCCAAAATGGACACCCACATCTTCTCAATACCTTGGCTTCTTGAATTTAACATTGCCTTTTGCCTAGCCATTCTCTCTCTCTCTCTCTCTCTCTCTCTCTCTTTTCTGCTCTCACTTTGGTGCCAATTACACCCCCCTCTCACACCTATCCACACACACACATATCAGCTATGAAATCAGCCGGCTACTATTACCTAAATCTCTTTGTTTAACAGACACTCTCCTATTAAACTGTAAATCTAAAAGCGGAAACGAGAGTGAACTTCTTTATTAATAGAATGGGTGAGGCAGAGTTTATATCATATCCCGCACTAGCTATGATACCGCCCTACAGTAGATTTAAACGTGGCAATGAGAGAGTGAATTTGTCGAAGTCTCATTTCCCATGTTAACAGATGATAAAAGAATCTAATCGTCGGACGCTCACGCATGTAATGGGCCTGAATTAAAGCTCACACTTGTAATGCGTTCGAAATTCAACTTATTTCGATACGTTTGGAGTGACTTTTACTTTCTTTTTCTTTTTTTTACCTTTTCTTTTCTTGTAGCAATAGCAATATGACTCGATATAAGTTTTACATTGGAAATCATTAACATACACAAATTCTAAGTACACAAAGTCATCAGAATTTTTGTCCTGACTTTTTCAAAATCTTGAAGAATATCACTTTTCGTTTTGAAGTTTCCGAGGAACACAAAAAAAGAGTAATTTTCTTAAGCCAAAACTTCTTTTTTTTTTGGGTCGAATTAAGCCCAAATTGACAAATCCTTAATATCCCGATCCCCTCACGCGGGGTCCATATCTATCTATTTTCGATTCATTTGGTTTAAGCTTGAATTCTAACCTATACTAACTTATTTTCTTTCCCATGGCGATTCTACCTATTTGGTTAATGTATATAATGCCAAATCTTAAATAAATTTAACGAACCCCATTATAATTAACCATTCAATAGGAGATGCATCAATATATTACTTGTCAAATTATGAAGTTGTTTGTCTTGTTAATGGTACACGTTATGTTTTGACAGTTTCAAAATACAAAGAGAAGGATGAACACGATTCAAGCCTTGAAGTCATAGCCAATATAGAGAAAGCATGAAGGAGACGGAGAGGAGAAGAAGGAACAGAGGATAGAGTAAGGTTATGGTGCTCTTTTCATTTTTGTTTTTCTAGGAGTTATGGACAAATAGATAAAGGAATTGACTCGCACACTAATGGACGCAATTGTTTACTGATAAACCTTTGAATACCAAGTTAGAAAAGGTTTGTGTTGTGAAGAATGATTGATTTGGAAAAAATTTCCCTAAAATCGATAGCTTGTATCATTTATAAAAGTAAATGGACAAAGAATATTTTCTTTATCTACGAAAATGATTAGATATAAGTTATTCTCAATAATAAATTTTTTTTTTTATTAACTAATTATTTCAAGCTATACATGTGATTATTTAAAAAAATAATAATAATATATTTTTAACGAAATAAATGGAGTTTAAATTCTAAACAGCAATAAACTCATGGATAAGAATTGAAAGAGTTCATTAAATGGACAAAGACCATATGTTTTTACCTTCTTCTTTTTTTTTTTTTTTTTTGTTTTATGTTCTTCTCAAGAAGCCAAAGTATAATTAGCCATGAGAACCGTATGATAAAATAACGGTATTAAGTGAATATAGATGGAGGACCCCTAAGGTAGCCCACATGCTATCACTAAGTTAAGCCGGCAGATTAGGTGAGGGGTGGCCATCCTTTCTACTATCGATTAAGGGTCTACCCCCTAAATACTAAATGGGCTTAGGCCCCTCAACACAAAATGTCGACTCCTCTTTGTGGTAATGAAAGGACTTAATTACAAGAACAAGATAGCTTGCAGTTAGGAATTGACAGATGCAATCGAAAAAACTACAGAAGGACTTAACATGAAATTAGACAGGAAATAATATAAAGTACACAAATAGCAGAAATCGATTGACTTACGCGAGTTTTAAGGTAAGGGTTAGACTCCATGGCATCCTCCTCCACATTAACATTCTCACATTGTTTTTCTAAGCAAAGTTGTTAGAGAAACATCTCGATTTTTTTCAATGATCGGAAACTATTCTTAGTATAATGTTTACTATGTGTCGATACCTAAATTTTGACAAGTTGTTTAGGATTTAATTCCAAAGAAAATTAGGAATTAAATTTTAACCCCTAAAAATTAATTTGCATTTAAATTGCATAGCATATAGACATTGGAAGTATCTATATTGAGCAGTGATAGAATTCATCAAAATTTGTTAAATTAATTTTTTAAAAAATAATAATAATTTATTTTATTTTTACTTTAAAAAAAAAAAAAAAAAACGTAGTGGGGTCGGGCTACGCTGGGCCTTCCAGGCCCCTTCTTCTTTTCCTTTTTCCTTCCCCACTCAGGCCCGACCCTATTCTTTCCCTCTCTTTCCCTCACGCCCCATGCAGTGCAACAAGGACACTGATACGAAAGGGAACAGGACAGTCGCAGGGAACGTTGCGCAAAGAAGTCTGGTCGAGGGCAGGCCGGCAATGGCAGCTCGTAGGGTAGGAAGTCATGCAAGTCGGGGAGCTTTAAGGGAGAGAGGGGTGTGAGACTAGGGGGTTCGTTTGGAGAGAGAGCAGAGAGAGATTTGAGAGAAAGAAATTGAGAGTGGGAGTGAGTACAAACAGCCCGTTGTCGTGTCCTTTTCCCCGCGCTGAAGCCATGGTAGGTTTCGATTTGGTTTTTTCTTGATTTTTTTCCAATTTGGGGACGTTTTCCTGGCTTGAAGGCTTGTGAGACGACTGGACATAGGCCGATCTGTCCATTTCGCCCTATTCGCTGCCGCCAAGCCAGGTGAGGTGCACCACCAACCGCCCCCGTTTCTTTTCCCTTTACCAAGTGCCCTAGTTTGGGCACATTGGGTTGGAGCTCACGGCCGTCCGGATCATAAGACTCCCAGCCCCTGTCCTGTCCTTGTTAGATCGTTGTGCATGTTCTGGTTTGTTGACGAAAGTGCCGGTGCCGGTGCAGGTTCCGCTTTTGTTCAGGCCAGGATCCCTCGTTTCAATAGCACATTTCAACTGTCGATAAAATGCCCCAGTGATATCCAGTTTTTGTTCCTCGTTTTGGCCAAAACCGAGTCGACCGTGCTTGGCCTCGTTCTGTCTAGGCGTTGTAGTCGGAATGGCTACGTTGTTGCTCAGCTCATGGCCACCGTTGTGGTCATTCATGAACGTCTCCCTAGTTCTCGCGAGTTGGGCACCCGAGTGGCGTCCATCGTGGCTATCATCGAAGTGTCGCCGGCCATGCTAGGGCAGAGTGTTCAGCCCGAGTTGGCTAGGGTGACAACTGGAGACACGCTCAGCCGAATGTAGACGAGTGGCATTACTCAACGCGACCGTTCCGTTGCGATGAAATTTGCCGTGGGCTAGGAGGGAGACACGAGCGGTGTTGGCTCGAATCACTGGTCAAAGCGAGTTGGGCTTCCGTTGCTTGAGGGCCGGCTTATTTTAGGTTAGTTTTGTTAACTGTTTGCCCTAGAGCAATCGTGTAATAGTTACACATTAAAACTTTAAGTTATGTTACTTATTTAATGGCAAAGAAATATTCATTTATCATCCTACTTATATGAATGAGTCCATATAATCAATTGCAACTCAACATATTCTTAAAGTGTCAAGAATATGTGTGACGGGTTTATAATTAGACTAAATTTTAAATAGTTCTCAATAATTGATCATTAAGAGGAAATTGATGATCCCGGTGAGACTGGTGTGTTCTTAAACTTCACTGTTGAGTATTGAATACCTCAGGGGAAGATGGGTCGCAAATCATACAAGACATGCATAGAATGATTAGCAACATGGAAGCTCTTTGCGAGGTCCATGACTAATCATTCATGCTTTGGTCTTATGTAAAAGACCTGATAATGTACAATAGTGACTTGTATGTTGGATGACTATGGTTCACGGTGTGCATGTTGACGTTTCGTCAAACTATCTCTGTACTTGATGGTCACATTTTGTTCACATACGAAGGTACATACGTCCATAATATATAATCTATCTATCTTCTTGTTACATATATGTAGATATAAAAGATAGAAGATTAATGTCCTATGCGATTTAATCGTAACACTATATTGAAATCCTCAACGGGGATTGTAAGCGAGAATGAATGGTTCGTGTCTCGTAGAAATACATGCCAATTAAATTTGGGCATATGATCGAATTGATAGCTTAACAAACAATTTCATGGTCTTTGTTTGATCAGGACATAGTAAGACAGAAAGATTGAATTACGTAGTCGTTGAAGCTATAGGTTCATTATGTTCATGAAATATTCACACTGTTTGGATAGTCATGACATATTGTTAGATATCATTCATGATTTGTAGAAACGGGAGATTGATCCAGACGGTCAATTCTTTTGGTTGTGCTAATATATTAGTACAAGTTTTACTGTCACTCTAGTGATGAACCTAGAGATGTCACACATCATAACCAATTTAGAATTTCATTAGAACGGGAGAGACGATATTGCAAATGTGTTTGCAATTGAAGCAATCAGATTGAGTCGGGTTGAAAATATAAGTTCCGAAACGGTTTCAGACTTCTCAAATAAAAAGATTGAAGATGACTATATGAGAGCAAATCCTTATAGCCAAAGTATTAGACGTGCAACATATAAAATCCAGAAATATGTTGAAAGTTGTATTCTTGACGAAATGTGTTTCGTTCTCTTAACATCTTCACTGTGGCATTCTTGTTGGCTTGTAATTGTGTAAAAGATCAAGTGTATAGAGTGATAGCAACATCTAATTTCTCTAAAGAAAATACCAGACGAAGTTGGCATCGAAGTTCTTCACTAGTAGGGATGCACTCTACAAAAGATCCTTCGACTCAATATTACTAAGATGTGTGGATGCCAAAGAAGCCAATCATTTAATGAAAGAGATATATGAAGGGGAGCAACTCGATTACTACTAATTGACCATGTAGTTCGATTGGGGTCAATATGTATTGAGAAAACTTTCGAATATATTTTGAAGAATGACAAAACCTTCTATAAGTGTTTAAAGACTTTTGAAGCAATCTAATTCAGATTTCATTAGACTTAGAGACTTGTTTGTTTGATCAAGATGTTTTATTTGTCTTCGTCAAAGACATTCATGTCAATTTGAATTATATGAGGACAACAGTAAAGCTTGTATGAGTGTTGTCAAGACGAGAGGCATCTCTAGACATAACGAGAAGTATTCAAAACTTCATAATTTGTTTGGATTATTTGCAGTGCAAGGCTAGTAATTTGGCACTGATTTCCTTATCTATATATATATTGATTTTTTGACTATCCAGGAAGGATGTATATCAACCATCCTTAGCTTGTTAAGGATTCGTGACTCATATGACGATCATTTGGAGACGGAATGCTCTTTCCTAACAAGGAACTCTATTCATGGAAACCCAACCTCTGTTGTATGAGTAACAAAATCAAAGGGAGATTTTTAATCTTGTGATCTAAGCCGCAATTAGATCTTCTCATATCATTTAGGTCCAAATAGAATCAAAGGGTTGATTGGATAAATAATCCTTAGAAAAATTGTCCAACGGTCAACTTGGAAATCAAGGAGTATAAAAGGAGATAATGGTATTGAAGGAAGAATAAGATCTAAAAACTATAATTACAAAGTTCAAAGAGAGCTTGGACTTTTTTCATATTTATCTCTATGAGCTGAAATTGTAATCTTCAAAGAGGTTGTTGTTTAGAGTGACTATGTGAGATCAAAAGATACGATCACACATACTTGAATTGAGCTGAAATTGTAATCTTCAAGAGGTTGTTGTTTAGAGTGACTATGTGAGATTAAAAGATACAATCACACATAGTGACTGTGTGAGATCAAAAGATACAATCACACATACTTGAATATAGAATACTTAGACTGTAACCTTTGATTGAATTGGTTTTTTAGTGAAATTCAATCAATAGTTTGTCAATATGGAATGGTGAATGAAGCTTGCTATAAGTCGAATGACTATAACTATTGTGTGCAATCTTCTCTATGCTTTAACCTTTCTCTCATGCTTTTTGATCACTATGAAGTCTTTTATCAGACGTTGTTCCTTCATGATGTTGAACTTGGTCATTTATGAATTTCGCGTTAATTGTGTATAATCATCTATTCACCCCTTCTAGGTGATAGTTCTAGCCACATCAACATGTATGGTGTTGTCATCAGTGCTAGATTTATAGAGATAGGATTAATGCTCCACCAAATGAACTCCACCAAATGTCCCAAGCTTGGCCATTTTCTATGTGGCGAATTGACGTGATTGGACTTATCAACCCCAATGCATCAAATGGACATCGATTCATCATAGTGGCAATCGACTACTTTACAAAGTGGATTGTTATGCCCGTTATGAAGTCTTGAAGGTGATTGTCACCATCAACGGCTCCAACTTAAACAACAAGGTCGTCAATGAATTGCTTAATGGGTTTCAGGTTCAATATTTGAATTCATTGTCATATTGTCCTTAATGGATGGGGTAGTTGAAGCGGTAAACAAGAACATAAAGAAAATCTAGTCAAAAACCGCTAGGAACTACCACGATTGGCATGGAAGACTTCTATATGTGTTGATGGCATATTGGACATTGATTCACACCTCAATTGGGGCAAACCCTTTTCATTAGTATATGGAATGGAAGGGGTTTAACTCATGGAAGTCAAGATTCCTTCCTTAAGGATTCTCTCACGGTTGAAAGTCAATGAGATTGAGTGGATACAATAAAGGCATGGATAGCTGAACTTGATCAATAAAAAGAGCTTCAAGCTGTATGTCATGGCCAATGCTATCAAAAACAGGTAACAAAGTTGTTCCATCAAAAAGTTCATCCAAGACACTTCGAGGTTAATGACTTGGTAGTGAGGAAAGTGTCATCAATCATACCAAATCCCTATGGTAAATTGACTCCGAACTATGAAGGGTCTTATGTCATTAAAAAGATTCCGTTGGCTGGTGGCATGGTGCTTTAATTTTAGTTAAAATGGGCGATCATGAGCTGCCTAAGCTTGTTAATGTTGATGCAGTCAATAAATATTTTCCATGAACATAATCAAAGCCGTAAAGCCATTTATCATAAAATCCGAGTCACTTAGCATCATGCATATTATTGACATCCAAATTTCACCAACCATTCAAGTGTCCAATTTTTGCAAAAATATAAAAACAGAGAGAGAGAGAGAGAGAGAGAGAGAGAGAGAGAGAGAGAGAGAGAGAGAGAGAGAGAGAGAGAGAGAGAGAGAGAGAGAGAGAGAGAGAAGGAAGAAAGAAGAGAGAGATAGCAAAAGTTTAATTAAAAATTCCAAAAAAGGAAGGATATGAAAATAAAATCGAGTGGGCTGGTGTTGTCCAAATTGCTTGGCAATTTTTGGCCTTTTAATTCCCAACCCTTCTCTCTCGGCCATTTCTTCTAGTTCGTTTATTTCCTTTTGGCCCATGCGTCCAATGCATTTGCCCTATTTTGAGAGATAAACCAGAGAAATCCCCGGAGAGAGAGAGGGAGTTGAAGACCAAGAAAAGGCCATCCGAAGAAGGGAGAAGTCCGAACGCCTGAAGGGAATCTGCAGCAGCGATGGTCCGCCCAATGACCTTCCCGTTGACGTCTCTGAAGCCGATATGTTCTGCATTTGCCCTGTTTTGACCGAAACAGAGCGTGAAAGATGTGCGGTGAAGTTGTGAGAAGTTTTTGTGTAAAATGGTGCTTAGTTGTTGCTCAATGGTCCAACCCCAATGTCCACGTCTCCTTTCTAGATCGAAAATCAGATGATAATCGGATTAGAGTTGTGTTTTCGATGATGCATATCTTTTTTTTTTGGGTCAAAAGTAACAACTTCATTGCAATAACTAAGCCAAGTTTGGAGATAATACATTAAACGCATCAGCACATAGTAGATCAAATAGAGCGGGTGGGGGATTTTCTAACCAATTTAATGGAAGAGAATTGGTTCTACATGCTTTCGCCAGCCAATCCGCGGGTCGGTTTGTGTCCCTGTTGCAATGGGCCAAAGAGAGGGCTTGATACGCTTTCATTTTTATCTTGCCCAGGTCCATGATGGTCTTTGCATCCTAACTGAAGTCTTCTGAAGTGTTGCAACTGTTCACGAGTGGGAGGCAGTCAGACTGTACTTGGAGTGGAAGGTGAGTTCGGTTTGAGAAGAAAACTAGGGTTTCAAGAAGGGCGATGGCTTCCGCCTGTTCTACCGAGGACGCGGCCACTAATCTCGCGAAGCCATTGACTACCCGTCCCCTGAAGTCGCGACAAATGCAGGCAATTGCTCCTCTGTTTTCGCTTGCTCCCCTGTTTGCCCGAGTTTGTGATTCGAAGTCGCTGCTTGGGAGGAATGAAGCATCTATGTTGATTTTCAACGAATCTGGTGATGGGGGCTGCCATCTTTGAGGTAGGGTTTCTCTAGTGTTGCTCCCCTTTCGTTTTTTTGTTCCAAGTGGTGTAATTCTCGTGCAAAGCTGTGGCCTTTAAAAATGTTTGCTGTGGGTGCAGAGGGCGATGGCCAAATATAAACTGGTTTCAGTCTTTCCAGATGCTCCAGAGGGTAACTGCGATGAGGTCAAACCTTTTTGCACTGGTTGGATTGGTTTTTACTGTGTACAGCCAGTTGTCGAATCTGGTTAACCCTATTCTTGACACTCTGATTTGCAGGGGGCAGCTTTCCAAATCTGGGCCATCCAGGAGCATAGCAGTAGGGTATGTTCAACAGTTTCGGTTTCCTGTTTGTAGAGATGGCAAAGCGGCTCAGGTACTATTTTCCGCTTATGTAGGTTTTCCATAGTGGGTATAACATTCTGGCAAGCGTTCCATAGGAAGTGTTTCATTTTGGGTAGAATTTCAGATTGTCATATAAACTTCCATAATGCTGGTTGTGGCTGATATGAGGAGGTTGCTGCTGCAGCTTGATGTGATGAATTTCCTGCTGTTGCTTGCTTGTTTGGTGTGTTGTCTCTATTGGTGTAGTACTCGCTTTTTACTATGTATGACCCTGTTTTGTTCTTCGCCCAAACCAGTCTATCCTCTTCAGTAGGCAGTTCGATAGGTGTAGCTAATATTTCTCGGACTCTTTGGCCATCAAACAAGGACTTTATCAATGGTTCATTCCAGGTTCCAGTCTCTTGATCAATAAGACCATCCACCTGACTTGGTTCCCCACTCATTGCCGAGCCACCAATTCGCTTTTTAGCCATTTGTCCTCTCTAATCGATATTGTTTTGCCACTCCCAACTGAGAACATAATATGTGGGTAGATTGAGTCTCTTCCCATCAATATACTGTGTCATCCCCATGAAGATCTTGATCCTTTGCCAGCCTTCCAAAGTTCACTCTGTGGGTAGTACAACCCTTTCATTACTCTGCTTAGTAGGGATTGAGGATGTTGGGATATGCGCCATGCTTGCTTTCCCAACATAGCCTTATTAAAAGCTATTAGATCTTTAAAGCCAAGACCCTCCTCATCCTTCCTAATTTTCAAAATTTCCCATTTTTTCCAATGTATCCCAGCACTCCTGTTACTATTTCTCCACCAGAAGTTTGCCACTTTCGTCTCAATAGCTTTGCAAATCGAAATAGGGATTTGAAGATAGACATGGCATAGTGAGGGATGGCTTGTATCATTGATTTAATTAAGATCTCCTTCCCCGCTTTCGATAATAAATTCTACTTCCAGCTTTCCAATTTCATGTGAACCTTTGCAAGGATCCAGGCAAACATATCCTTCTTTGAAGCCCCCCAATCCGACGGCATTCCTAAGTACTTCCCGATTTTCTCAATTTATGGCACTCATAGTTCGGAAGCCATATTCCTCCTCATGCTATTTGGGCAGTTTTTGCTGAAATATATACCTGATTTATTGAGATTGACAGCCTGACCAGATGCGAAGCAGTATTGGTGTATGATGGTTGCTAGGTTTTGGCATTCCAATATTGTTCCATGAAGAAAGAAGATGGAATCATCCGCGAATAATAAGTGTGATAGAGTAGGGTAGCTGCTGTTTAACTTGATTCCTCTTACTGTACCGTCATCTGTTGCTCGTTTCATCATGTTAGATAGCACATTTGCCACTATAATGAACAAATAGGGCGATAGTGGATCACCTTGTCTAATTCCGCGAGTAGGCTTGAAATAGGGCAGAGATTTCCCATTGAAATTTATGCTGAATGAGACTGTTGAAACACACTGCATCACCCATTGGACCCACTGCTCACAGAATCCCATCTTGATTAAACTTGCCCTAAGGAAATCCCATTCAATTCTGTCATAAGCCTTCTGCATGTCCAGCTTTAAAATAGCTTGAAATTTCTGTTTCCTCTCCCTTGTTCACAACTTGTGTAGGTCTTCCTGCACAATCAATATATTGTCTTGGATTTGCCTGCCCCCCACAAAAGCACTTTGTTCTTCAGCGATTAGGCTTGGTAGCAACGGTTTAAGCCTGTTTGTCATCACTTTGGAGATGATTTTATAGATAAAGTTGCATAGGTTGATTGGTCTATATTGCTCAAGTTTTTCAGGGTTTGGGATTTTTGGGATGAGGGTTATATGTGTTCTGTTCATGTCAGGATTTAGGTATCACGTGGTAAAAAAGTGCTGCGTTTCTGTAAGGATATCCTGACATATATTTGCCCAGTGTCATCGAAAAAATAGTCCATGAAGCCCATTGGGTCTTGGAGATTTGGTTGCTCCTAATTGTTGCATGGCGGTAGTTACTTCCTCCATATCGACATCTGCAACTAACCCTTGATTCATATTTTCGTCCACCAAGGTTGGAATATTCTGTAGTATAGGCTGGAAGTCTCGTAGCCTCTGATTGGTATAGATTCTAGAAGTATTTCCCAGTCATTTCCTGCATATGCTGCTCCTCTCTTACCCATACATCCTCTTCATTCTTCAACAAGAATATTCGATTTCTAGTCCTTCTCTGTATTACTGTGGCATGAAAGAATTTGGAGTTTCTATCACCCCATTTGAGCCATCTAATTCTGGACCGCATACCCCAATACATCTCCTCTTATCTCCATAGTTGTTCTATTTCTTGTATGATTTTTTTCGCTGCTACACTCTCTTGATGGTCTTCCATTCTATTCATCAAAGCTTGGAGTTCATTGTTCAGCCATGCAATTCTCATTTTAGCATTGGAAAATCGATTCTTGCTCCACTTCATCAACTTACTTGCTGTAATTTGTAGTTTTTCCACCACATTTGATCGCTGTGTGCCTGGATCTGCCCAAGTTTCCTTGACTAATTTGGCACATTCTTCTTCCTCTGCCCAGAATGCTTCGTATTTGAATCTTTGTGCCCGTTTTTTTCGTTGTGGGTTAAGTGATACTATAATAGGGCTGTGATCGGACCCTATAGCTGGTAATGCTACACTTTCTGCTGTAGGATATGTTGTTCTCCAAGTAGCAGTGCAAAGTACTCTATCGAGACGCTTCTTTATTAACTAATCCCCTTCTCTGTTATTTGTCCAGGTGAACGCGCAACCTTTGCTCTCCAAATCCATTAAAGAACATCGGTGGATGAAGTCTCTGAATGCTGTGAGTCGGTAAGTTTCAGCTCGGTGCTTTCCCACCTTTTCCCAGGTGTATAAGATCTCATTAAAATCCCCTAGACAAAGCCAAGGCAGGTGATAGCAGGTGATATTGGAGACTTTCTCTATATATATCTTCCCATAACAAAACTCTCTCTTTAAAGTCATTTGGAGCATGAATAAATGTCAAATGCATCTTCTGTTGTGTGGCTTTAATTTGACATTGGGCATGAATAACATTTGCTGAGGAAGAGTCAATAGACATTATAACCTGATCATCCCAGAAAATGGCCAAACCCCCTGCTATCCCTTTCGAATCTACTAGAAAGCTGTTCTGAAATTTCAGTCTTCTCCTTAATCTTAGCACATTTTGCTCTTGATTTTTTGTTTCCATAATAAATCTGATACTAGGCCTTTCTTGAGTCACTAGGACTCTCAAAGCTTGAACTGTCAAGGGTGTGCCCAACCCCTGACAGTTCCAACTTAGTATTTTCATGGCTGATTTGGTGGCTTATTAGGGCTAGCCACCAAAGCCCATTGATCTGACTTCGCAATCATTGTTATGGGAGTTTCCACCAGCTATGTATGCTCTAGTGTTGGTGTATTTGATGTTTGACCTCCCCATATGGACAGAACGTTTCCCTTTTTCTGATGATGAGGTCTCTGCACTTTTTTTTATTTCTTTCTTATCAGCCCCTTCTCACTTGTTATATTTTCTTGCAGTTCCATCTCTGCTTCCTTTTGTTGCTCTTCGTATATCAACATCGCTGATTCTTCATCCAGGCAGCAGCTCCCTCTCTTCTAGGTGCCTTTTTCTTCCATAAGGGCAAGTGCTAAAGAAGAAGTGGGGTAATAGTTTTCCATTGTTAGGTCTGTGGCATTATTCTGTTCGCCTATAGGAGTCTTGGGTACTCGCTCAACCTCTTCTTATGGAATTTCTTGCTTGCCGTAGAAAATTTTCTCGTACGGACTTAATGCCCTCGCTTCAACTCTTAACCAATGTCCAAATCTTCCTGGTAAGTTCTCAGCTAGCCCTGAGTTTTCATATGGTATTTCTTTGCAATCAGTTGCATAATGGCCTATTTTTCCACATGAATAGCAATAATGTGGAAGTCTTTCATATTTAAATTCCACCCACAGCCTCTTTTTATCCAGGTTTACAATGACTCCCATCTTAAGGGGAATTTCCAGATTAAGCTTCACTCTTGCCTTACCAGTCTTGTAGTTGCTATTTCCTTTTGCTTCTAGTTTCACGTCTATCACTTCACCTATTTTTGATGCAATATTTTGAACCACAGCAGCTGACGTTCGCCCTAGGGGAAGACCCGAGAGATGCACCCAGAATGCACAGTGGTTAAAGTCATAGCAAATTTCAGGGGTATCCGGATCACATTCCTGTAAGACTAGTAGGTTGCCTGAGAAAGACCATAGTCCAGAGTCTAGTACTCTCTATTTATCTACCTCAGACTGGAAGGAGAAAGAGAAATACCCAAGCTCTATCGTTGCACAGGTAAAATTTTCCGTTTTCCAAGCTTTTTTCATAACATTGAGAAATGCTGGATAGTTCACATTCGGCTTTGAAAAAGTTTCCCAAACAGGGTTTTGCGACATTCTATCAAATTTTCTTTAAGAATATCGCCTATTACATCAACCACGTCTTCTTCAGACCAAAGCTTACCTAGGCTCTTGCAAAGGGCAGTCACCCTCCTCTCCTCTTCGTACTGATCGGCCATCTTTTCTGCAGGGGCGGGATGGATGGTGAAGGCGCGAACTGGCTTGCTTGTTTGGATTTTGATGACAATGGGCACTGTTCGTTTATGGTTGAAGGGAGCTCTGGATTGTGTGTGATTGAAAGGGCCTCTATATCATTGATTTGGAGAGGGATTAAGGGGTTTCGTCAGGTGGAAAAGGAAGACCATGGAAGTGGTGAAGATGTTGGGAGTTTAGGGTTTTACCTGCAGACAGAGGACAGACTTCCATACCATCGCAGGAGAGGGATCATTGCTGTAATCTAGGGTTTTTCACATTTCCGATATTTTTAACCGGAGGAGGTGTGGGGATTAACTTTTACCTTCTGTGATGATGAAGGTTGAAGGGTACTACCTAGATGGTAGAGAGAAATGTCCATCACGGGAGCAAACTGATCGGTTGAATTCGGCACGTTGATGATGCATATCACGTGTTCGATAAAATGCCCGAGAGAAGACCGAAACCCTTCCCCCCCATGCCCCATTTGCCCTGTTTTGATCTAAATAGAGTGTGAAAGTTGCGCGATGAAGTTGTGCGAAGTTTTTGTGTAAAATGGTGCTTATTTGTTACTAAACGGTCCAACCCGAATGTCCACATATCCTTTCTAAATCGAAGATCGGAGTTGTGTTTTTGATGCTGCATATCATATGTTCGATAAAATGGCTGAAGACCGAATGTTAGTTCACTATTAAAATCTAGATCGATTTGTGTTCGTTGCTGTATTAGTCGAATCATGTTTGCATTTAGTGTTCTCTCTATGTTCATATGTGATTTGGTGGAAAAATTCATGTCGAAGTTGGTCGCTTAGGGATCCTTCCCCTTGCTGGAGCCAACATTCCGGCGCTAGCAACTATCACGGTTCTAGGCTGTTCAAGTCAACATTATTCTTCATTCTGGGCACGTTTATGATTGTTTGATCGTTATAAATGCTAGATTTTACCGGCATTAGCTTCTATTTGATTTTGTTGTTGTTGTTGTTGTTGTTGTTTTGTGATCACTAGAGCGAGCTACCGGAAGTGTGCCAGACACTGATCGATTTAAATAGCCGACGGTTGGTGGTGTGATCTAACGGCAGGATTTGGCGTTGTAAGCATCGGCATCCATTGGTGGTTTCGGTTATACTGGTTCGAAAAGAAAAGAAGAAGAAGAAGATGGCTTGCAGAGAAAGAAAGTGCTTCTAGGGGGAAGAGGATGGCTGAGGAAGAAGATGTGGGAGAAAAAGACAAAAGAGAAAAGAAAAGAAAAGAAAATCAAAAATATTAAATAAGCATAAAAAAATAGGTTTTAATCCACTTAGGTCAACGACTCGAGATCGAGTAAACCGGTTCAAACCCTCTTCCCGAATATAATAATAAAAAATAAAAATCTTTAAAAAATTAACAAAATATTTTTAAATTATAAAGAATCATAAAATAATAAAAACTTAGAAAATCCTTAAAAATTAATAAAATATTTTTAAATTAATAAAAAACATAAAATAATAAAAACGTAGAAAATCCTTAAAAATTAATAAAATATTTTAAACTCGAAAAAGTATCAAATCAATAAAAAGGTCAGAATATTCAAAAATTCAAAAAAAAAAAAAATAAAAATCATTTAAAAATCAGAAAAAGCATTAAAAATAAAAATGATATAAAATTATTTATAAAATATTTAAAATAATAAAAAACTATAAAAAAATTGAAAAAATTCAGAATATTCTAGAGAATTAGAAAAATTCAGAAAAAATGGAAAATTATTTTTAAAAGAATCTAAAATTGGACAAGCCCTTAGGGCTCTTCCATAACATTTCATAATCCTTAAAAATGAATGACCTCGATTGTGTACTTTCCTTAGGTTAACTATGTTCTTTTTCTTCTTTTTTGGCTTAGTATGGATGGCATATTCTTAATTTAATAACGTTAGGTTTTCGCTCTCCCAATATAGTTTATATAATGTCATTTTAGTTGTTGATTGTCATTTTACTAATTATGCACCTGCATGGTCATCTTTCATGTTAGTGGATAAGTTTAATCATACCAAATTGTTTAACAAAACTTTCTAAAATATACAATTTTAGGTAGCAAAGGACACTAGTAAATTAATTAGTATAATCAAGTCCTTAACAATAAATTTTCTAATCGCGTAAAGAGTAAGATATCCTCTCGTATCTTATTCGATTTCTAGGCGATCAAAAAGGTTAGTGGCGACTCCTTAATTGAAATTCATACAAGATTAATTGTTTAAAATTTGAATGCTTGACCTCTTGCAAGATATGGGTTAAGAGTCCGAGTCAATGAAAGGTTATCAGTCTCAAATTGGCAATATCCCTAAACATATTTCCCTCCATACCGAGGGGTAGGTTGCAACACATATCATGCACACATTCCATACATGCACACATGTTTGTGTTTTGGATATCTAACCTCTTCGATAAAAGGATCGCATAATGAAGAGACTGAAGTATGCTCAAGACGGCGTCATGAGAACCTCTCTCTCGCAAGGAGCGCAAGGGGAGAACCTCTCACCCGGTGAGCTAACCCCTATACCAATAGTGATGGTACGCCCAAACAAACCGTAAATCAATTCCCATCGCTTCCTCCCACTTTACACCCATAACACAGAAACCAAACCTTTCTCTTTCGAAAATGAAGAACCACTTCTCTTAGATACAAAATCCTAGAAACCCAAAAATGAAATCACTATTCTATTATTGCATAATGTAATCTCGCAGATTTTAGTTCAAAGTTTCCCTCAATCCCAGAGTTTTGTAGTTCGGAGGTCCATTCTTTGAGCATGGTAAAGTGGCCGCACCCCATAATTTGCTAGAAATCTACCCAACGAACTCTCGATTTCCAGAAGCTACAAACTCCAAAGCCCTCATCGTACAAGACGAAGGCACGACACCTAGAAAATGTTGGATTCAAGAATCTCGGTGGCCCAAAGGAACAACCAAAACCCAGGTATTTCTGAGAATTTGTTGACGGCATAGCCATGAATGAAGGAAGAGAATAAGAAAGGAGGTTGGCAGCCCTTTGTAGGAGTTTGGGGGAGTTATGTCTGAGGAAGATGTGGTTCCCATTAGGAGGGGAAGCTCTTGCGAGAAAAAAAAAAAAAAAAAAGAAAAGGGAATGTGAGTTAACCCTTATAATGAAACTGTATGTGAATCGACGGGTTTTCTTCACTACAATGAAATGGGTGTGGAAATTGAAATTGGTCGCGTGTGATACGATAGGACCAAGGATGTTCTCCTTTACCTTCACATTTGTAGTGGAAAAACATAGAGTATTAACTTCAGGCCCTTAGTCTTTCTCCAGCAATCTCTTAATTCTAAAACAATATGGTCCTGATACACCTGATCATTGTTATGTATTTACACATCGTGACTTTTAGGTACACATTCTGGGGCTGCCCAGAGGTCCAATCACTGAAGAAATAGTCACAGATATAGCCACGAGAATAGGAAAAGTGTAGGAAATGAAGCTGGAATCCAAAGGACTTGGTCAGGCAAATGTGGGCAAAGCAAGGGTGCATCTAGATTTATCTAAACCCTTGAGGTTTGGGACCATTATTAACTTGGATAATAAGAAAATTTGGGTGGACTTTAAATTTGAAAGACTCCCACACTTTTGCTACTCCTGTGGACATATTGGGTGTTATGCGACATACCATAAGATTATCCCTTATGAACAATTATGGTTAGAAGAAAACAAAGCGGGGAAATTCTGTAGATGGAGCAAGGTAGAAGCAAGGGAAAACAATCCCTTTTGGAAGATCTTTAATGGAAAAATAAACCCAGAACCTGAAAGTGATGAAATAATATTAGAAACTCATATTCAAAGCATCCCACAAGCTACAAATCAGCAAAATGAGCAGGAGGACTGGAATAGATTAGCCTACGTTATTGTGTTAAAGAAAAGTGTCCTAAAATACGAAAGGGCCAGCAGCTTGGACCTAGATTTCCTCGGGATTGAATTCACACGACAAGAGAAACACCTTATGATAAAAGAAGCATCTATTGCAACTGAATCTATTATTCAAGACCATCACTAAAAACACATAGGCAAATTCCATCATATAGTCCATGCTCTTAAGCCAAACACATTAATGCGCACTATGATTTAAATCATGTGCTCATGCCATGTAATAATATGAACCTAAACACATGAATTTCATGGGGATAAGTACACTAATGGTGCTATAAGTTGTGTACGGTGCTCACTTTGGTGCCAAAAGTTTCCGTCGGATCACTTAAGTGCCAAAAATTTTGAAAAATGATCACTTTGGTGCCATCGCCGATTTGGTTGGCCGGAAATCCGACGTGGCAGTTTTTATTAATTTTGACGCCGACGTGGATCGCCGGAGAATACAATCAGCATACAAAGAACAAAACGATGCCGTTTACCGTTTTTCCCCAAATAAGAAACCCTAAATCCCCAATTTCGATTAGAACCGGAAGTTGAAAACCCTAAATCCCCAATTCGATCATTTCGACTACATACTTCGATTTTCTCCCAAAGTTATCAGCTCGCTCTTGCAAATGGAGGACAAAAATTCAGCAGCGGCTCACATTCCTATAAAAAAAAACGAATTAGATGGTAAGTGTTACTGTTATTGTGGGTTACCGAGTCCGAGAAAAACATCTTGGACTCGGTTGAATCCCGGGAGAAGATTCCATGGGTGTGACAGATATAGAGAAGGCTCGAAGTGCCAATATTTCAAATGGATTGATAGAAAATTCTCGATCGAGCGACGAGGTGATATTGGAGTTACTTGAAGGCCGAAATCAACCTCCACCTATGTTAATGGACGAGTTGGAGGATGTCGACTCAATGCAAGCTCAAATGAAGGGTTTAACATCTTTGGTGGACCATTTGAAGAGGGAGGTTTCAAGGCTGAAAATTGAAAGAAACTTTTATCGAGCGTTGATTATGTTCTTATTCTCGTGGGTAGTTTATTCAAATATAAAGTGAGTAATGAGAAGAAGTTTGTATGTCTACCATAGTCGAAGACGTGGAATATGCACTTGTATTGGATTATTTATAAGTAAAATGTGTTTTTGGTTTGCTGCAATTTTTGTATGGAGCAGAAGATTTTGTTATTGTAATTTATGGGTAGAAATGCAAGGTTGGACTTGGAATGCATTAGTTGTGAACACTTAAAAGTTTTGTTGTTTAGTTGCGTATTGTCAATGTTTGTTTTGGTTAGTTTTTGCTTCAAATATATTGGTTTGCTGCATTTTTTATTTGGTAATAGTTTGCTGCATTGAAAGCTTTTGGTAATGGTTGGCTGTATTTTTTCTGTTTGGTAATGGTTTGCTGCATTTTTTTATTTGATGATGGTTTGCTGCATTGTTTTATTTTATGATGGTTTGCTGCATTTTTTATTTGGTAATAGTTCGCTGGTTTGTTGGTTTGTTGCAACCGCAAACCATGGCCGAAATTAAAGGATGGTGGCAAATTCACGATTGACCATTTCGGTGTCATAAGTTGTAAATAGTGATCACTTGAGTACCGAGTTTTTATGAAAGTGATCATTTAAGTGCCAATTTTTTATGAAAGTGATCATTTAAGTGACAGTCGCGATTACAAAGTGATCACTTACGTTGCACAAGTTTTTTAAAAAAGAACATGTTAGTGCCAAACGTCACATTCCAAATGCACCTTGTTCTTGCACCTTGTTCTTGCACCAGTTGAGTTGCTGGTGCATCTTCTTACACCAGCCCAGATGCAACAAGATGTACCAGCACCCAAAGTGTTCTTGTAGCAACACATATAATCAGCAACAGTGCATCACAATAACAGTGCAGCAATGCTGACAGCAACAAATTCATTATAATTCACAACTTTAACCAACAATGCTGACAGCAATAGTGCAGCAACAGCAATGGTGCAGCAACAACAGAACATTGCAGTAACAACAAAAATAAAATATACAGCAGCGGTAGCATAACTGACTTGCTAGCATTCTAGCCGAAACCAACACAAGGAAAATGAATAGTCATTCCAAGACTTGCCATTAACATTGATTGATTGTTTACAAAAGAAAAAGAAAAGCATGTCTAACTTCACTCCCCAAGCATCGAGAGTTCAACACTCTCTTAAAAAAAAACAATGGCATTGCAGACAACAACTACCATCAATCCAGCACACTCCTAAAAAAAGAAGAAAACAAGAAAAAGACCATGTCCAACATCACATGAAAAAAAAATCATGTCCAGCATCACATAAAAGAGACCATGTCCAAAGACCCTCCCTCCCATCACAATATTGACAACACCTTGATCTCATTTTCCTCTTGGAGCTTTGAATTGATTCATAATTCGAGCACTCTTTCGAACTGGTTGTGCAGGTTCTTTAGTTGGGCTTTCTATCACCTCCTTTTCCTTGTCGTTGTTTTTGACGGCGGCTATTTTTGTTCTACCACGTGTCATGTGTTGGTCCATATCATCACTCTTGCTCCCAATCGTTGGTTGAGATGGAACTGGTGCCGGGTTCTTTTTGGATGGTTGTTTTGGCATGTTGTACCCGATGTCTTCTTCTTTGGAGCACTCTTCTTTGGCTGCGCCCTTGATTCTTGAGTTGGCCCACCTTGAGAGAGAAGTACCTTCGAAGTTCTCCCAGGCTACAAAAACATAGTGATATTGTCAACCAAATGAATTGAAATACAACAAATTAAATGCATGAGGCCTATAAATCTTACATTCAAAATGGTCATTCCAAGACGTTCATCTCGTGTAAATCCCATAACCATATTGCCTTAATCTTTTCCCAAGAGCCCCTCTTGTTCGTTGTGGTGCATCATTTTCAGCAGCAATAATCCTTGTAGCAACCTCTGCAACTTGTGCGGTTGCTCGTCTTCTAACCCGAGAAACACATAACAAATGTAAATTTTAGCCTATAAAAGACCAAACACAGCGATGTACAACTTACAGGATATTTTTTCTTGTTTGCTCAACGGTGGACTCGCTTGTTGTTGTTGCTGTCCTGCCCATTCCAATCCCTATCCTGCACTTAAGCCTACAACGGGGCCTTTTTTTTGGCCCTTTAGTAGGCCTTACAACAATATACTATATTAGGATTATGACCAACAATGTATATCGAATAAGAACGTAAAGTTACTAAGACCAAGAGGATACTTACCTTACAACATGGCTTTGTTTGCCCTTCGGTAGGGAATTACGGCGGGGGCCTTCTTTGTCCTCCCTTCAATAGGCCCAACAAGAGTTTCTTCGATGAGGTCTGTCCCCCCGGCACTTTGAATCAGCCATTACATCTTCTTTGTTGATGCTGCTTTTTCAGCTCACAACCTTTCTTATTGTGCCCTTCCTTGCTGCAATAGGAGCATTTCATCTTTGATCCAGTCCTACTCATCCTTTGACTTGATGCCTCTTCCTGCTGCATTCTTCGTCTCTTTTTTGGCCTTCATATTTGCTTCTTCAGTGGTAAAGGTAGAGGACTTTCATGATTTGTTGGCTCCCAAAATTTGCTGCTTCGGATAGGCTGCATCATGAATTGGTATGAAGCAAGGTATGAGCTTTTTTTGTACCAATCATGTAGGTAATCATATGGGTTTTCTTGCTTCATATGAATAGCACAAATGGCATGGACACAGGGAATTCCATTCAGTTGCCAGGCTCGGCATGAACACTTTCTTCTATCCAGGTTGACAACATACTTATCCTGATTTTGAATAATCTCATATCCATTATCTCCATTCCAAACTGGATGGCAGAACCTACTAGCAGCAATATTTGCATCCAATCTCTTCACAATCCTAGGGCCACGCCTCTACTCCATTTTGTAGCCTCATCTCTTTGCCTATGCAGTCTAGTCATAACCATAACTCGAATATCATCAAGCATGCTGATGATTGGTTTGCACCTGGCCTCTAAAATTCTACCATTGAAAGTTTCACTAAGGTTGTTATCAATGATATCGCATTTGAACTCTTCGCTGAAGAAGGCTCGAGACCAGTGCTTAGCTTCTGTATGGAAGAGTGCATCAAAACCGTCCTTTGTCAACTGCAACAATCCTTGTTTGGCTAATCTGAAATCAGCCATATTCGTACTCTTTGCTATCTCGCTAAATCTTCGCAGCTTATCTCCTTTGAAGTTCCTTGACCAGTTTGCATATATGTGCCTTGCGCACATTCTATGCTCAGCATGTGGCATCAATTCAGCCAATGCAGGAATAAGTCCCTACAAAAATTCAAACCAATAAATACAAGTCAAGAAAAATATGCAAGTGAAAAATTTTAAAAGGGAGTATATTATAATTGACAATGAAATTACCTTTTTGTTGGTCGCTCATGAATGCCCATCCTCCCTATCGGTTATCTCAAGGTCAGCCATTAAATTTTTTTTAGGAACCAGGACCAAATATCCTTGTTCTCTATCTTTACCACTGCCAAGCTATCGGGAATATTTGATTATTGGCATCTCTCCCCACAGCAGCCAACAACTCCCCTTGCATAAACCCTTTAGAAAGCATCCATCCAATCCTATAACTCTTCTACAACCAGCCAAGCCTCGTTTGCATGCATCAAACAGACATAAAATCTATCAAATCTAGGCCCAAGATCGGGAGTGGCCTCTCCACAACCTCTACATATACCCTACTAGATGGGTTTGAAACATACATTCACCAGCATAATCCCATACCTGCGCATATTCTTCCTTATACCCACCCATCAATATCTTCATCACCCTCATCTTCGCTCTCTTACATTGATTCCTCGACACATTAACCCCCACTTGCTCTTTCACTAACTGTTGAAATTGAGGACTCTTGATCTCGGGCAATTCTTTGATAGTATTGAAAAAATGCTTTGATAACCACACACTTGTTACCCTTTTATTGTTAAAGATAATTGGACAAGTATGCTCCTCCCCGAAAGGACCTAATCTGAATGACCCATTCTTACTAAAAGCGCAGCATAGAGTTTCCACGAACAATTAGCTTGTGAGCACTTAGCTCTCACAAACTCCTTCGTGTTTCTAATGAATTTAACGCTCCTCTGTTCACCAATTGAGTTCTTTACAACAACTTCCTTGAACTGTTTGGCATCATCAAATATCATGCCCACCGACAAAACAGGTTTATCAACAGTCGGATCATAACAAGGGTACTTACTTTTTCTTCGAGGAGCAAGTTCTTCATCATCATTGTCAAGCTCATTTTCAGAACCAGCAACTTCATTGCCATAGCTTTCTTCATCTTCACTTCTATTTACCGACTCGGGCCTTCTTGCTGAAGCTACAAGTTTTTTTCTCGAAATTCCCTTTGCTTTTGTCTTGACTGTGCGAGTTCATCATCATCTTCGTCACTTGGGAAATTTACTACAAC
Organism: Eucalyptus grandis; assembly: GCF_016545825.1. Classification (NCBI taxonomy): domain Eukaryota; kingdom Viridiplantae; phylum Streptophyta; class Magnoliopsida; order Myrtales; family Myrtaceae; genus Eucalyptus; species Eucalyptus grandis. The sequence goes on along the minus strand of NC_052618.1, from coordinate 21,907,679 downwards.
CAAACATTCATCTTCCGATTCACTAGATAAAGCAATTTCCCATTCTAATCCAATGAAGTCTTCATCCAAGATTTCAGGACATCTCCCTCTTTGTTCATTTCTATCAATATGACTTATCTCCCTATCATTTTGCCCTCCATCTAACCTAAACTCATCCCCAACCTGATTACTTGCTTGAACAGGATCCCTCACTTCTCCTCCTTCAGTGGTGGTCTGCTCATCATCATCCTCATCCTCATCCTCACTATAATACTCAACATATACTTTAGCTTCTTCACCGTGAAGATAATGGTAAATTATATCATTAATACCATTATCGTCATTAAAAATCTCAACCCATCCTTCAATTCTTTCCCAGGAACACAGTAATGTAGTTTTTGCACTTTGCATCGTAAAAAATATACCAAATCCCTCATAAAATCAATATATGATGGCTTCCAAACATTGACATAAATAGTACCTTCATTTCCACCACTATATTCCCAATCTTCAGTGCCAATAACAAACTCTCCACCATAGCAAACAATGACTCCTACCTAATTTGCGTCCATGTCGATGCTTGCACCAATGGAAAAAAGAAAAAGAGTTATTGTTGTTTTGGAAACACATGACAGAATCGGCAACTTTACATGCAGGTTCTCGTCGTTTTGTTGTCAAGGAACAAATGCGACTAAAATCTCCCCAATTCGGGTGCATTTACAGAAACAAAAGAAACCGAATTAAATAAACAAAGTGAGGTCCCACCACCCATTTTTCAATTTCATCACATTCACATTCGGTCCCCCAACAAAAGTCAATTAATTAAATAAACAAATTCGGTCCCACCACTGTTTCCATCCGAGTCAAGCCCTCAGCACCCTGTTTTCTATTCGGTCCCCACAACAAAGCGAACGAACGATGGAAGAATCAATTTTTCTATTCCATCCCCATAAAAGTGACATCCCCACCACTTTTCCCACTACTTTCCCCCTGAGCCAAGCCCTCAATTTGCCCTCCGTGCCCTAACTTGCCATTCGGAACCCTAAATTTTTCGCAAAATTGATCCACGTAGAGAACATGACAAACCTGAACGATCGTGAACGATGGTGCAACTACAGCGATGGCTGAGCGACGGTGGGCGAGCGACGGCGGGCGAGCGAACGGCGGTGGGTGAACGACGGTGGGTGAGCAAGCTACGGACGGCGTCAAGGAGAACCGTATACGAACCCTATTTTACTCCCTCTGCAACGACGTCGTTTTTTACTATGGAGCAAGGCGGCGTCATTTCTTATGTGAATCCACGATGGATGGCAAGAAACGACGTCATTTCTTATGAAGAAAGGACAACGGCGTCGTTTTATGCTATCCACCGTGGACAATCTTAAGCCACGTTGATTTTTTTTTTTAAATATAAAGGCCACGTATTTATTTTGGCCGGAATTTCTCGCCCGGTGGCACCAAAGTGATCGTTTTTCCTCCGATTTGGCACTTAAGTGATCCGACGGAAACTTTTTGGCACCAAAGTGAGCGCCGTACACAACTTATGGCACCATTAGTGTACTTATCCCGAATTTCATGCACTTTCCATATAAATATTTTAAATTATTACGGCCACTCAGGACACAAGGCCAACTCCAAGGTTCGCAGTCATTCGGCTTAACTGGGCATCGTCTTACCCCATTGAGCACAACATTGTCCCATGTGAACGCATCAAGACGGTCATTCCTATAAGGAGATTCGTTCCAAATCCATCCATGATGACATCTCGTTGACTTGGGGTATCCGAACTTAATCGGGTATCGTCCCATGTAAAACACATCAACACGTTCACACCCCCTCGTAAAACGCATCAAAGTCTTAAGTGATCACACATGCATACCATCACACAATTCTTTTCATATCTTTCTTGTTAATCCATGTAATACCCATGCGATATGCCACATCACTTATCCAATGCCATCATGTCACACATGTGCGTCATATTATATCATATATAATTGCACCATTTAATTCATCCATGCCTTATAAACTACTTTATCAAAATAGATTAAAGTCATTTACCACGTGCCATCATAACCCATCACATAACTCATCTTTCAATTAATATAACTTGTATAACACATATAACTCATAATACGTATAATACACGTGACAATTCAAATACGTACAACACATAATACCTATAACACATTTGGCTTACCACTCAACCCATATAACATGAGTAACATATAATATGTATCCCATATAACACATATATCATATAATAGTCTATCATCCTATTATGGCATAATATAACAACAAATCAACTTTACTTAGCACAACCCGATAGCTTATTGCCTAAACATGATAACCTATCGTCAAGAACCCGATAACTTATTATCTAAAATCCGATAACCTATCACCAAAAGTCCCATAACCTATCGCCCTAAAAGTGATAACTTATCATAAAGAACCGATAACTTATCACCTAAAGTCTAATAACCTATCGCCAAAAGTCCAATAACCTATCGCCCTAAACGTGATAATTTATCATCAAGAACCTAATAACTTATCACCTAAAGTCTGATAACCTATCACTTTGAAACTCAATAATTTATCGCTAAGTGTTCGATAGCCTATCTTAATTCAACGATCACTTATCACACAACATTCACATATCGCACTAATAAATCACTATTTAACCATAATCAAGTCCTAAACTACTCCTAAAGTGCAACGATAATCCTAATCAAGGCCTAGAAAGCCACTTACGCCCACGTCTGAGCTTCCATAAGCGTCGAGGGAGGAGCAGCAAGGCCTGACAGCAGCTGAGGGCTGCTGGTCATGCATTTACAGGGCGCGAGGAAGCTGGACAGTGGCTGGACGGTGGTCCAATGGTGGCACGGCGGCAGTTCAGCGGCGGCTTGATGTCGGTACGGCCTCCGGGATGAGTGAGAGGGAGCATCGGGTGAGGGCTACACAGCACCAAACAGCTATTGAGGAGGGTTGGTCGGTCGGCTTGAGAAGCGGTCCAGCGGCGCGAAGGGTGGCCGAGTGTCGGGGGTTTGATGGGTGTTCGCCAGTGAGGGAAAACAAGAGGAAAAGTGAAAGAACAAGCTTGCAAAAGTGCCAATAATGGGGGTAGTGTTCAGTTGGTGGTGAGGGGAGAGAGAGAGTGTATTTGAGAGTTGCAAATGAGGAAATGAGAGAAAAATGTGAGGGTAAGGACGAAGAAGGTGGCTGGTTGTTTGGGGGAAGAAGGAGGGGAGAGAAACATCCCATCTTTATAAGTGTCCCTTGCATTAATGAGGGGATTTAGACACTTGAGTGTGTAGGCTTAAAATAGACTAGCTAATTTGGGCTTCAACTCCTTCAAATTGCCGCCCCATGGACGTGCTACCCCCTCTCTTGCCAATTTTCAATTTTGTCATTTTGTCCTTAATCAAATGAGAGGGCATTTCGGTCAATTCACCAAGATCTCACAATATTCATGCACGATTCATGTACTTAGGTGCATTAAATGCCAAAATTTGAGAAATGATAGTTTGATGGGCTTGAAGGGCCCATGAGCTCTTTTGGCCGCCCACCCCTTGGTCGTGTGGCCTTGGGCCGCCACTTGGGCTTGGGTCCACTCGGGTCATCACTCGTGGCCCGTTTCTTCCTTTCCGAACTTTTAAGTCTTGCATATGAAAAATCGAGTTTTCACCCAAAGTGGCCTTTTTGATGCCTTCATGGTTTATTGATGCTCAAGGTAATCCTATCCGATGATCACTTGCCAAAATAATTCCATTCTGAAAATCCGGTCAAAATGAGGATGTCACAAGCTGAGTGAAGAAAAACTAAAACCATGTCTCATGACAGAGGAGTTATTCGCGCCTAATACATGGATCAAGATGATGGAATGCATTTCATTCTCTTTTTCCCAAATGCTCAAATGCGTCCCCTTACTAATTATTTTGAGCTTGAATAAGGAGAATTTCCATAATCCCTTGACAACAACCACCTCACACTAAGACAAGTTTAGGAAGTTGTGGATGAAAACATTTTGGAGAAAAAGACTTAGAAGATTTTATTCATTCACCTATACCAGCTTTTTTGGTAACTTCAAGTGGATCCTCACAAAAGCTCGAAACATCCCAAAGTGAAGAAGAGCATTCTTTTCACTATCACTAGACACTTACATCTTTTGTTCTAGCTAAGTTGAGCGTTAAAATTTATTTTGAAGCTCGGTTGGTGATTATCTTCTTACAATGAGGCAAGGCATGTGACTTACCAAGAGAATTGGTAATGATAGAAAAATGTCTTGAGAGTCCTTAAGTCAACCTTTAACTCGAAGCGGGTGAAACCATTTAAGAGTTTGGTTAATGGATTACTAAACTTAGACTTAGCTCAAGCTTTCCTAGATCCACACCAAGTCGACTTAGGGTTCAAGTTCTTAAACATGCAAATTGATTTCATTTTGGAATCGCCATTAACCTATTTCTTGGTGGATTGATTAGAAATCCAAGTAAGGTATTAGGAGATTACTTTACTTCTACGTACCAAAGATTGTGGATTTTTGGGATTTGATTATATTAGATACTCTAATGCCCTTTCGATACATTTTCTTTTTTATTTCAAAAAATGTTCACAAGTGGCTTGAATTCATCTTAATCTATCCACCAACATGTGAGGTGATCATGCGAGTGTATAACCATCAATGAAACACTCAATAATTAAAGCGATGAATAAATTGCAAGGGTAAGGAGAGAATTTACTTACCTTAAAATAACGTAGCATCTACAAGATTAATTACAAAATCACACTTTCAACCTAAACATGATTTCTAATTGATACACAATTCCACTCAAATGTTTTTAGAGTTTTTTTAATTATTTAATGAAAATTAAGTTATATGCAATACATGCTATTAATCTAGTATGACATGCAACATATAACTTATCTAAGTGTCCAAATTCTAACGATAATCATATATACTATTGTGGTATGGCACGCAACTTCCTAAGTATGTGAATCTTGATGTGCAATTTCTTAGGTGGCGTGCTATATAATTAAATGACCTAAAAACTAATTTTTGATGATGGACAAAATTAATATGCCACTACTCTAATATGATATGCAATTCTAATTAAATTACTCTACATGACATGTAATTTAATCAAATGAACCTAGCATACAATTGATAGATGGTGTGAATCTAATTGTTTGTGGCGTGCACATGACATTATTTGTATTTTTCATTAAATTCGAAATTAATTAAATACCCTAACTTAAACATGTAGTCTATCTTAGAAATAGTCTAATTTATTCAAGAATGATGTTTTTGTTATTTTTTTTTTATGAAATTCGAAATTAGAAAATAGTGAAAATTGGCTATCTAGACTAAGATATTGTCCAACTCGTTTTGGGATTTAAATTAAGCCAAATCCTAATTTAAATTGGAATATTATCTTAACTGGATATACCCTAAGTTAGAATCCCATCTATCTAGAGAAAACCATCCAAATTTATTTTAATTGATTTCAAAGAAGATTATTTAGAATCAAATTAAATATGCAATCTAACTTAAAAAATGTAATGTTATCTATTAAAATCTACCCTAATCCTTTCTGCTATATATTCTAATTCTATCTACCTCTTTTTCTTTTTTTCTTTTTTTTTTTTCTTTTTATAACTTTAGATATGATAAAAAAAAAAAATCAAAATCAAACAAAAGATAGCATTCTCTACCCCAAATATCATCCATATCTATTAAAATTTGGAAATAAATCAACAATCATATCCGACGGCACGTAGATATGATTACTGATTTTGCGAGAGATTGCAATTCGTATTTGTCATGACCCAATCCAATGAGGGACAGCCCTCGACAAATAAGTTTAGAGGTAATTGTTTAAGCACGTTCCCAATGGCAAATCACATAAAGACTGCTCAAACAAATCATCTTTAAGTTCATCCAAAAGGTACATCAATCCAGAACATGGGCTCTCCCAAGCCCTTTATTCACGTGATAGGAGATTGGTTTTAAATTCATTAAACATCCTAAATATTTTCTAGGAGTTGCCACTAGCCTCATATCAGGGGTTAGCTACACCTAATCGAGAAGCAAGAGGGTTAACTCGATTTCCATGGACTAGAGTTTCGGATCTGGGAACTTAGATTATGCTAACATTTATATTAGTGCCCTTTCAATACCTAATTTTTCAGGATGTTATCTAAGTGGTCATGCATACGATTTTCGTGGCAAAGGAATCTAAAATGCACTAAGTGACTATGCAACATGCTTGTAGGTAGGTTTGATATTAAAGTCTAATCTAATTCCAAGTTTATGCTAAGAAAAGCAATCAAACAAACAATGAATTGAAAAGCGGGGCTTCAGATAAACACTAAATGAAACAAAGAGACTAGATAATCTAAGTGCGATAAGGAAAAACTCATGATTCATCGAGTGTTTATTACAAATCCGAATGAAAAACCAGATACATGTTCAGGCATCAATTGAGGTAGAAAATGAGACCAGATTGGACATCGGCCTTTGGCCTCCAACTTCCAGACTTGCGGCCACCGTGTCCTCCATTGACAGCCTCGTGGGAGTCCCTTTTATATTCAACCCATTCATTTCAAACACGCACTCAAGCATCCAATTCAGTGAACTAAACAAGATTCAAATCATCAAACAAAAAATAGCCTCAGGGTGGCCTTTGGAGTTCAAGCATTTCGACTATCCCGACCCCCTAATGACTAATGTTAATGATAATCGGCCATCATTTGTATTGGCAAAATGATGATCGATGTCAATTAACCCCTAACACAACTCTAATTAAATCCAATAGGATGCCCAATCGATTATACACCGAACCTACTGATTCATCTAACAAAGACATGTATATGCATTAAGTAAGGCACGCATTCAGGTCATTTGACCAAGTCTCACAGACAACCAAGCAAAGGAAAGTGAACCAAGGTAGGGTCACTTATTCAGTTATTAATGAAATTCAGTTTGATTATATTTGCAATCAATCAAAGGACTAAACGACCTTCAATTTGAACAATTCAGGTGTCATTAGAAAGCTTAAGAAGTGTTCTTTAAAAGTGATGAAGATCACATTTTCTGCTTGGGTCCTGTCGATATGAAATTAATGTTTTACACCAGATGCTCTGTTTCTAACTCAATCCCGATCCACTTTTTAGAAAAATTTGGGAAAAATATCAAATGGCTTTCAACCCATTCATTTCAAACACGCACTTAGAGAAAAACAACACTATAGTCATGTTGATGAAATGCCCGACTTATCCAATCGAAATCAGAACCTAAAAATCAGGATGTCACACCCATGGACTTGGTCTAGATAATTCAATTAAGCAAGAGCTTTCCTACTTAAATCAGTGCAATTATAATGTAGTTTATATGGGCTTATGACAAGCTCCTAATATGCAAATGCAAATTATCAATGTTTTTGTTTATTGGTGAGGGTTGAACCTAATTCTCTATACAATGGATGACTAAATGAATCGTCAAAATTTTGGTGTCAATAGCCTAGATGACAATCTTTGGCTGTGGTCCTGATGGAATTGTGTGAAGTTGGGCAAGGAAACAGAGTGCAGTCCACAATCGTTTTTTTTTTTATAATTAAACATGATTCCTTACAAGTGTCTATGATGATGTCAATAGTTCATGGAGAAGGGAAGGAAATCGTTGTGCACTCGAATTAGTGTAGAGATGGAAGCTTCGGCTGGGTTTTTATAATTTGTATAGGAATTCTTATCCAAAAGGCTTGTTAACTTTTGGCTGCAGTTTGATGTGTGATGTGTGCATGTACTCAGGTTTATCAAACAATGTCGCGTTCTGTTTCTAGTGAGCTGCTGCTAGGTTTGTTCTCTCTCATCGACCAGCCTGGTTTGCCCCTGCTCAATCACGCCTTAGCAAGCGGATTTTGTGTGGTCAATTTTTCTCCTGAGATGCGTACAAATCCGGGTGCTAAAACTTCATCGGAAAAGGGCGCCCCGGCCAGGCCGGGGTGTCAATCGGACTGTGGCTCTGCCTTCAACTTTAAGGCAACCAAAATGAAATCCATTTTCATGTTAAAAGAAAGACATCAGTGTCCGAGCGATGACCGCTGGTTTAAGTTCTAAATACAAATAATTGCATGTTCCTTCAGTTGATACAGAAACTGCATACTTTATGTTCCAATACATGTCTACTAGGTCATTTCGACATTGATTGGCCATAACTGGTGAATAAAGTTTTCCTTATAATTTAGGAACAGAATTTTATTCTAGCACCCACTCTTAAACGCGTAGATCTAGAGAGGATGATAATGAATCCATCTGTTAAACATCTTGTAACATTCTCTGCGTTTGGATTCTGTAGGCGAGTGACCAGCTCCCTGTATTAATGACGTTAAGTTAGGGACAAGAGTACTATGATGCCAAAGACTACTCAAGGAGAAGGAAGAGGCGATATTGCAGTCTGAGTTCTTACCTTTATTGTTGCATAAGTCAATCGATATCCGCTGTGTTCGTAGTTCCTCGTGTACCTATTAAAATATGGTGGAATTGGAAGCTCTAATATTATCAAGGACGAAAAGAAAGGGACAATGGAAAAGGAAGTTCAACTGAAAAGCTTGCATTAGACGGAACACTTTCTGAGCTTACCCCGCAACTTGGCCATCTAAAACCACGGTCGCCAATCTATATCAACCGTCAGATCAAGCCATTTTATCCACTCTTCAAGGCCGTTATGCGGTATAAACATGTCATGATCACCCCTGCAGAGAACAAGTTACTCATCACTGCTAGATTGGAGTAATTTTTCTCTTTGTTGAATTTCACATTCGCCAAAATGTTCCTACAACATTGTAATCATTGGTTTGAGTAAGTTTTACCCGAAAACTAGAACTTGCATGCCCAGATTGGTGAGATTCTTATGATAATCGAGAACACTGGTGACATCCTCGGTGTAGGCTAAGGAAATATTACACCTGAAAAATTCGCTGACGGTTCCCTAGAAATTTGACACGGTAAAATACAACTATTTGGTTAGTTCTCTCGAGAGGGAATAAATTTGAGCGAGAAGTTCATAGGCAAATTTTGTACATACCGGTCGCACGTGAAGAGCTTCTTGTACGCCTGGATAATTACCCCATATATCGGAGAGTAGATATTCGAAATACTGTTACATTCAAAGGAAGAATTGGAAAACAGATTGAGAGAGAGAGCGAGAGAGCGAGAGAGAGAGAGAGAGAGAGAGAGAGAGAGAGAGAGAGACCGAGCACTGATGATCGCGAAGTCTCGGTAATGAAATGAGATGATCCTTGGTGATATCTTGGAGGGACCTCCCGTGCTTCTCTTGGTTTGATATTGCTATTTTGAAAGCTTCTTTCGATTTTGGTGAAATGAAAGTGCAAACAGGGTCAAGAACATTTGTTTCGCTGATCAATTCAATTAGCTGGAAATAAGACAGAACAAACAAAACATCGCCGCTCAGACTGTATGATAAATAAATTTCAAACCAGACAAGAGTTGGAGAGAAAAGAATAACTCGTCTACTTCATATGTATCCATTAAGAATGCACATTCTCTAACCTCATTGTACGCTGTCAAATCCTCACTGCAGTTCGCGTTTGTCGAATCCACAAAATTCCCACCACAATCTTTTTCTAAAGCCTGATAATGAAGGACATAATTTGATCATACCCATGACTCACACATGCTCAACTGGTGTTGTGTCAATGAGTTCACACATGATTTGTTATTCAGTTACCTGATAAAGTGCATTTGAAATGAGGGCCAACCTATGAGCAAACGGAATTCTTGCGTTTGCTTCGAGATTGGTGTCCGTGTGAGGACATGATAGTATTATTCCCTGAAAATGATTCGGCAAAGAGAAGAACAGTACATTAACATAAGATACAGTTTAAGTCAAATTTAAAAAGGGAAAAAATAAGATGAGGAGCGAGCTTTTTCATACCTTAAGATGAACATATGGTTTAAGTCCAGCTTCATTCCCTGCAAATTTTTAACAAAGAAAGTGAAAAAAAAAAAAAAATGTTTCCTTCAAAGTCCATCAATAGATGTGGAAAGGCGAAAATGTCTATGTTAATTCCATTCAATCGGGTTTATAGAAAAGAATTCATTACCTCGTAGAATTGCTGTAGCAACCATGGGAGAATATATACCAGCATAAGAATCACTACCAACAAACACTGGATTGGTCTCGAAACTTGGATGAGCCGCCAACCACTAAATCACATATATAAATTAGCATTCATTTTATACCCAAATTTTTTTTTTTTTTTTTAATATAATGATACAACCATCGCGATCCATTAAAAATTTTCACTTACATTTCTTAAGAAGGTTTGCATTTGTGCAACATTCAATAAGTCTGAGGTATTGTATGCTGATGTAGTCATCGCATAGGAGAAACCCGCTCCTACCGGTGCGTCTATGAATATAATATTGGCTGTCTGGTTATTTTAGGTGTAAAAAAGTCAGTAAGAACACAAATAGAACAACAATATTTAAATGGAATCAAAGTTCAGTAATCTGTTAAATTATCCAAAGTCAAGGGCAAATTTATGACTTCTCACTTTACCTTAGTCCAGGCATTTGGCTCATAGAGTAATGATGGGAGACCCCAATGTAATCAGTAATATTGAATTTAAGTGGACCTGCATATCGCTTACATCAAAATACTGTATACTCACAATTGAAGATATTGGCAGCGTCGTAACGAAATAATGACAATACAATAGGAGGAATAATGAAGAAGAAGAAGAAGAAACTGACCAATCTGGTACAAGAAGGCATTCAACCCTGAACACCCAGGACCTCCATTCATGAAAAGTAGAAGAGGGTCAGCTCCAGGATTCCCAGTAGATTGCACAAAGTAATAGAAGAACTCGACCTCACCAACACTTATGTACCTGCATCAACCAAGATACCCAATTAAGATCCCTGCATTTCGAAACCAAAATCACTTGTTTGTAGTCACATTAATAATCACCCAGTTTCAAGAGTGAAAGGAAGCAAACCAGTATAACTCGGCAATTCCTCAAGTCATAAGTCCAATATAATATACACCATTTAATCGGAATACAAACGCCATAAATGCCATAGCTTTTCTATGGCACTTATTTGATTGCAAGAAAGTTGTCCAAAACATTTTAAATTTATTGTACATAAACCAGTTAAATTCTAAACCTTTTAATTTTAACAATTTAGCCTCAATTTTTTTTTTTTTTTTTTTTTATGATTTGCCAATTTAATCTTAAACATTTTGACGATTTGCTAGTGTAGTCGTTCTAGCTAAATATCCAAATAACAGGTGTATGACTAAGTTACCAAATCTTCAAAAAGTTTAAGACTATATTGACATAAAAATAAAGTTTTAGAACTAAATTGACAAATCATTAAAAGGTTTAGAACTAAATTAGTATAATTCAAAGGTTTATTTATGAAATGACTGTCACGCAATAGGTTAAGGAATTTTTGGACAATTATCCCTTTAAGTGCGTGTCACAACTTTTCAATCGATTACTTGAATGCATTAATTGAGCGCAATGACTTTTAAAAATTCACACAAATGTCATGTCGTATTGGATTTACATGCTTTGTGGTGATTTAGAAGTTATAATACTTAAGTAATCAATTGAAAAGTTCTCCCTCAACCATTCTCGTTGCATCTATAGGGGGAAATTACTAAAAGTCTTAAACCTATTGCAATTGTCCAAATTCAGGCCTAATTCTTTTTTTTTTTTTTGGCCAATTTAATCTTAAACCTTTGCAATTTTGCCATCCGCCCAAAATTGACCGATCGGCACTGACGTGGAGGCTAACCGTCCGGTGAAAGCTAACATGGCAATTTTTAAATAATTTTTATTTTTATTTTTGAATTTTGGATTTTTTTTCTACCTTCTCCTTCCTCGACCGGGTCGGGCTCCGCCGAGGTGAGGGGCTGCGGATCGGCCTCACCGGCCAATGGCAAGGCGGCCTCGCCGTCGCTAGGCGAGGCCCGCCAAATTTGGTGAGGGCGACCTTGCCGGCCTCACCGGAGGAAAGAGAAGGTAGGAAAAAAAAATTGCCATGTCAGCTTTCATCGAACAACGGTGTCCATGTTAGTGTGCCGGCCAATTTTGGCCGGATGAACTAAACTAGCACAATTGTAAAAGATTTAGGACTAAATTGGCCAAAAAAAAAAATTATGACTGAATTGACACAATTACAATAGGTTTATAACTTTTTTGGTAATTCTCCCAACCGATACCCATGAAAAGAGCATCAACTTATCAGAAATCAATCACCTATGTCATCTATGGTGCCACAGGGACACCGTGCCCTCCGTTTGTGGGCTGTTGTAAAGTGGCTCATTTCCGTCGTGGTCAAATAAGAATTGTTGCAAAATTGCATTAAGTGAAGGATGGCTTCTTTTTCTTTTTTTTTTCTTTTGCAACCCGCTGCGGCAGGGGAAGGGGAAGAGAGAGAGATGGCATGAAAGAATCCAAACTGACCCGGTTTCGAGCTTAAAAGGAAGTCTACCAGGATACCCAGGAAGTGTCTGCACTATGTATTGAGGTGAAGCAGCTGAGGCAGACAATAGCACGGCCAAAATAGGGACCCACATCCTCTCAATACTTTGGCTTCTTCTTGAATTTGACATTGCCTTTTGCCTTGCCTCTCTCTCTCTCTCGCGCGCGGGCGTTTCTGCTTCCACTTTGGTGCCAATGACACCCCCTCTTCCCTCTCGTTACTGTTATGTGGAGCAGAGCTAGCCATTGACTTTTAGGTAGATTGATAGGTGATTGAAGATTTTACATTTTGCGCTATGACCCTCTGTACCATTGATTGTGGGGTCTAATGTGGTTGCACCTAAAGCGACTTAATGTCAGTTTTCCAGACGTCATATAAATATGGACCCCTATTAAATGACTTGACATCCAATCAGACAGAAGAATGGTAAAAAGAGATGGTTGGTGTTGAAGGTGAGTTAAGAGACCAACTGATCCCACACCTAACTTTCAATTCATTTGAACACCCTCATGATACCTAAATTTTTTCACCCAAAAGTATGTCTTGCACTTCACATAAAATGGTTATTTGAATCTGTTAAAGAAAAATCCATATTGCATGGCTTTGCGTTTGCATTTTCCACATTTAGAAATCATTAACATTGCTTTTCGAGAATAGCGTGTCTGCATTGAGTATTGCCTTAGGCGAGATTGCGAATTTCTTTAATCCAACCTGTTATGCAACCTGCCCCAGAATTTTGTATAACGAATTTCGACAGGAATTCCTAGATTATTTTGCCTCGTGTATATTGGATTAGTAACAAGTTCCTCAGAGAAACTCCATAGTCTCCTTGCTGCAATCTCAACTTTACTTTGACATATTACTTTCAAAGGTGGCAGGGCAAAAGCTCGTCATAATCTATTCAAAGCCATGAGACCAGCTATCAGATGTTCCTGCGGTCACATTCTTCAAGAGGACTGGATCGAAGCATGGGCAAAAGCGAAAGGCATCGGCAGCGAAGCTAGAAATGTAATATATGGGTCAGCTCAGCCCATGTTCTTAAAAGCACAGCCCATTTTATTCTCTCCCTTTATCAAATTTGTGCGTGAGCGTGGGCCGCGGTGGACCGAACAAGAAAAGAGAGAAAAAGGAGAAGAGAGTATGTTCGTCCGTGAAGAGAAGAAAAAGAGGGAAGAAGAGAGAAGGAAAAATTTTCATGTGTAGCTGATTCGAACATCTTGACTAGCCAAATCAACTACAAATCGCAATCCCTTGATAATTGCACACCACTCCTCATATTAGTCTACTTGGTTAGGACACCGTCTATATATCGGTTTATGAATCTATGACCCTGTCTATTCCATGAAAACACACATTAGTATCGTTTGTTTATCTTATCATCTTCAGAACAACATTGGAAATTTTCCTATCAGAAAGATCACGTTTGATGTACCTGCCAATGGAATGAAATCCAAAAATTGTCTAAATGTCGGTTCCGATGATTTGGTATTCAACCGTCAAAGGGGCATCTGTAAAAGAGTAAACCCAGTGCAACTGTCAAGTAGTAGAGTGAGAAGTCCATAAGCAACTGATAGTGGCAATTGTGGAGAAGAGAAGGAGCACAACCTTCAAAGTAATGGAGCCATTTATTTCTAGGTAACCATTGATAAGAACTGCTAGATTGTAGAAGTTAGGCAGGAGATGTTTGATTTTTCTGAAATTGATATTAAAGGTGGATAGTGGCTATAAATGTTCCAATTAATAGAAGGTACCGCTAATCAATCAAATAATCCAACTGTTCAATTTACTTTCGGTTTACCTTTACATTCTAGTATCTTTTATATGGCTGGACACAATCAACCTCAGTCTCAGTACTTTCATTTTCTGGTCATTTATGTTTCCTATCCAAGAATCAACATAGGACCCTTCACAACCTTTATCAATTCACTCATTGATCCACACTTGAATGGTATTTCATCAACACTCTTAGGCAAAATATCTCCCCATGTTTTTGCTGTCCGCAATCCAAGTAAACTCGTGAAAGGCAAGTTAGCTATTTTCTGGTTCTTGACGTGTCATGCATATCAACTGTGGTTTATCAACGTTCTCACGTATAGTTTCTTTCTGGTATGTTGTATGGGGAAATTCTTGCCAGAACCCTGGTAAGTACCGCCGTTGAATTTCGTGGGAGCCACAGGATCTGCTGTATGATCACATCAATTATGGCAAGACTAAATAACTTGTTTATTTAGGTTTTGCTGATAGTCGAGGGACAACTAGTTTATTCCATAACCAACTTTTAAACTCGTGGATCTACACCAGACTGAAATAAATCCCTCCAGGAAACATCTCACAACATTCTATATGCTATGGGCCAGACACCACATCCCTGTTTCGATATTAAAGTAGCAGAGGATAGTAATGAATCTTGGAGCCATACTTAAACGTCTGGATCTACAGAGGATAGTAGTGAATCCATCTATGAAACATCTCGTAACATTCTCTGCGTTTGTATTCTGGAGGCGAGTGACCAGCTCCCTGTATCAATGGCGTTAAGAGAGGAACAAGAGTATTATGACACCAAAGACCACGCAAAGAAGGAAGAGGCTGCATTGAAGTCTTGAGTTCTTACCTTTACTGTTGCATAAGTCAATCGATATCCGCTGTCTGTATACTTCCTCGTGTACCTATTATAACATGGTGAAATCGGAAGCTCTTAAATCATCGGGGACAAAATGAAGGTAGATTTGAAAAGTAAGTTCAACAAAAAGCTTTCAAGAGATTGAACTCGGAAAAATTGTCCAAAAAACTCCTATAAACCTTTCAATTGT
The DNA here is from genome assembly GCF_016545825.1 of Eucalyptus grandis. Lineage (NCBI taxonomy): Eukaryota > Viridiplantae > Streptophyta > Magnoliopsida > Myrtales > Myrtaceae > Eucalyptus > Eucalyptus grandis. Next base: position 21,892,380 of record NC_052618.1, on the reverse strand, counting down.
ACCAGTTCAGCCCTCAATATTTTGACAATTAGTCAATTTAATCCTAAACCCTTTAGCGAATTACTAATACCTTCATTCTGGCTAATTTGGGTAGGAAATTGCTGACGTGTTGGTCTAATCAGCGCCAACCGCTTTACATGGCGCGATCAGAGTTGACATTAATAATTTCTTTTATTTAAAAAATTCTTATTTATTTTTCATTTTATTTATTTTTAATTTTTTTCTTTAATATGCTAGCGTAGGCAAGGGCCACAAAACCATTGCCGCTACAATCCAAGGGTCACGTCACGAGCCCTCTCTATGGTCAACAAGGGCATCCCAAGCCCTTGCTTGCCACAACGAGGGCTCATGAGCGAGCCCTCTCTATGGTCAACAAGGGCATCACAAGCCCTCACCCAAGCCCTTGCTATAGCCACAACGAGGGCTCATGAGCCCTCACCAGCCATAGTGAGGCCTTGTGAGCCCTCGCTAGGGGGCAGCGAGTGTCGCCAACCATTGTTCAAAGGTTGGCCCTTGAGCTAGAAAAGAAAAAATGAAAAAAAAAAAAATTATAATGAATATGAAAAAAATTGAAAATTAAATAATTATTTATGTCTACACCAACTATACCTTGTAGGATAGCCAAGGTTGATTGGGCTGCCATGTCAACTGTTTTCGACCAAAATTAGTCGAAAAGACTAGATTGATAATTTGTTAAAAGATTTAGAATTAAATTTACAAATCATTAAAATGTTTAGAATTACAATTTGAAATTTAAGGACTAAATTAGCTACCGTACAATAGGTTTAAGATAGAGTTAGAACAATTAAAAGGCTTAGAATTGGATTAATTGCCATGCAATAAATTTAGGACTTTTTAAACAATTTTCTCAACCGAATCCTTTGTAAGCTTACCCCGCAACTTGACCATCTACAAACCATGGTCTCCAATCTATATCCACCGTCAAATCGAGCCACTTTATCCACTCCTCGATACCATTATGCGGAATAACAAAGTCATGATCACCACTGCAAAGAACGAGTTACTCATCACCGCTCTAGTGAAGTAAATTTTCTTTCTGTTGAATTTCACATTCGCAAAAATGTTCCGACAAGATTGTAATTATTGGTTTTAGTAGTTTTTACCTGAAAACTAGAACTTGCATCCCCAGACTAGTGAGATTCTTATGATAATCGAGAACATTGTCGACATCTTCAGTGTAGGCCAAGGAGATATTACACCTGAAAAATTCGCTAACAGTTCCCTGCAAATGGACATGATAACATACAACTATTTGGTTAGTTTTCTCCTGAGGGAAACAAATTTGAAAGAGGAATTCATGGCAAATCATGTACATACTGGTCGAACATGAAGAGCATCTTGCACGCCTGGATAATTACCCCATATAACGACAAGTAGATATTCAATATTCTGTCACATTCAATGAAAGAATTAGAGAACATACTTAGATAGATAGATAGATAGATAGATAGATAGATAGAGAGAGAGAGAGAGAGAGAGAGAGAGAGAGAGAGAGAGAGAGAGAGAGAGAGAGAGAGAGAGAGAGAGAGAGAGAGAGAGAGAGAGAGAGAGAGACCCTGCAAAAGATCGTGAGGCCTCGGCAGCGACACAAGATAATCCTTGGTGAACTCTTGGAGGGACCTACTGTGCTTTTCTTGGTTTGATATAGCTAATTTGAAAGCTTCTTTCGATTTTGGTGAAAGGTGAGCACAATCAGGGTCAAGAACATTTTTTTTGTTGATTAATTCAACTAGCTGGAAATAAGAAAGAAAGAACCAATCATCTCTGCTCAAACTTTATGTTCAACAAAATCTCAAACCAAAAAGGAGCTTGGTTAGAAAAAAGAACAGGTCCGCTTCAAAAGTAACCCTTCAAATAGCACATTCTCTAACCTCGTCATACGCTGCCAGATCCTCTGTGCAGTTCGCATTTGTCACATCCACAAATTCCCCACCACAATCCATTTCTAAAGCCTAATAATGAAAGAAAAAAAATCGATCATACCCAGTACTTACAAATGCTCAACTAGTCTTCTGTCAATGAGTTCACACATGATTTGTTATTCAATTACCCGATAAAGTGCATCTGAAATAAGGGCCAACCTATAAGCAAATGGAATTTTTGAGTTTGCTTCAAGATGGCTGTCCGTCTTGGGACATGATAGTATCATTCCCCTGAAAATGATTCGACATAGAGAAGAACAGTACATTAACATAAGACGCAGTTTATGTCAAATTTAAGAAGGAAAAATTAAGATGAAGAGCAAGCTTTTGCATACCTTAAGGTGGACGTATGGTTTAAGTCCAGCTTTATTCCCTACATATTTACAACAAGAAAAGATAAAAAAAAATGTGTACTTGATAATTTATCAACAGATGGGAAGGGCGATAACATGCATGCTTATCCCATTCAGTCAGGTTTATAAAAAAGAATTTCTTACCTTGTAGAATTGCCGTTGCAAGCATGGGATTGTATATACCAGCATAAGAATCGCTACCAACAAATACCGGATTGGTTTCGAAATTTGGATGAGCCACCAACCACTACATTGCATATATAACTAAACATTCATTTGCCACCCATTTTTTTTTTCTGATATAACCACCGTGGTCTGTGAAGAATTTCACTCACATTTCTTAAGAAGGTCTGCATCTGAGCAGTATTCAATGTGTCTGTAGAATTGTATGCCAACGCTGTTGACGCATAGGAGAAACCTGCACCGACTGGTGCATCTATGAATATAATGTTGGCTGTCTAATAATTTTGCAGGGTAAAATGTCAGTATGAAGTCAATAAGAGGACAATATTTCGATTAAATTGAGGTTCAGCAATTTGTTAAATAATCAGAAATCAAAGGCAAATATATTACTTCTCGCATTACCTTAGTCCACGCATCTGGCTCGTAGATTAACGACGGCAAACCCCCAGTGTAATCGGTAACATTGAATTTAAGCGGACCTGCATATTGCAGACATCAAAATACTACATGTTAACACCTACTTGAATAGTGGTAACATAATAGGAGGAAAAATGAAGAAGAAACTGACCGATCTGGAACAAGAAGGCATTCAAACCCGAACACCCGGGACCTCCATTCATGAAAAACAGAAGAGGATCAGCTCCAGGATTTCCGGTAGACTGCACAAAGTAGTAGAAGAACTCGACCTCGCCAACGCTTATGTACCTGCATCTACCAAAATACCCAATTAACATCACATAAAATGTCAAATGCATCCCACCATTTCAGGACCAATTTTACTTGTAGTACAGTCACATTACACCCATGTAATAAATCAAATCCATCCCTTTGATTCCCCATACAATGTCACTATAGAAGAACTTAGTAGCTTGAAGCACGCTTGTTGACACTAATTATGAAGGTAGCTTTAGAATTTGATAATAGGAGTATAATGTATTTCCAAAAAAAAAAAAAATCTAGCTAAAGATATTATTTCTTTGTCAGTTTGGTTAAAGTAGACGCTTGTTAAACGGGTGGGTCGGGTCGGGTTTGGGTCGGGTCATAAATGGTCCGGCCCAAATCGACCCATTTAACCCGTTTATGACCCGTTATTGAATACAAAAATTTTGACACATACCCAACCCCGACCCATGCTCTAACCCATCAGGCCCATTTAATTAAACTTAATTTATTATATATATAGATATATATATTTAAAAAAATGGTATTACTAAAATAATTTTTATACAACACAAATTTAATGGGCAATTTTTATAATTTTTAAAATAATTAATTTAAAAAATCGAATTTTAATTATTTTATTTTTAAATATAACTTTTCTTTTCTTTTCTTTTCTTTTTTCTTTCTTCTTTCTTCTTCTTCTTCTTCTTCTTTTTCTTTGGTGGCCGCCCGGCCACGACGACAGCCGGCGGCCGGCCATGCGAGCCTCGAGCTCGCCTGGCTCGCCGACGACGGCGAGCTCGAGGCTCGCCCGGTCAGCGAGCTCGAGCTCGCCGATCTTTGGCAAGCTAGAGTCTCGCCGGCGAGGCTTGCGCCTCGCCGGACGTCGGCGGGCGCCGCCGCCGCTGATCTGGCGAGACTCGAGCTCGCCCGGCGTCGGGCGAGCTCGAGCTCGCCGGATCTGCGAGCCTCGAGCTCGCCCGGATCGGCGAGGCCTCCGCCGATCAGGCAACCTCAAGGCTCGCTTGGCCGGTCGCCCGCCATTGCCATGCGGCGACCGGAGGAAGAGGAAAGAAAAAGAAGAAAGAAAATATAAAAAGAAAGAAAAATAAATAGGTTGCACAACCCATCTTTAGACTTTAATGGGTTTGTAAATAGGTCTTAAATGGGTACCCATTTAAGACCCATTTATTTTAGTTCTTTTATTTTTAACACCCATCAGGGTACCTTATTTCTCAAGGCCTGACCCATTAACGACCCATTTATGCTTAAATGGGTCCATAAATGGGTTGCACAACCCATTTAACACCTCTAGGTTAAAGTAACTAATGAGGGATAAGCGAATGAATGGAAGCCAAAGTGTCAGGGGTAAGTATGTTCTTATCAGCGAATTTTGGCAAAATAGAAGAAAAGATGGAAATAAAAAGAGGAGAAAAGATAAGTGCTTATCAGAACTCAGAATTGCTTTACCTACCAAATACCAGGAAGTCAGAACTCCAATATAATGGCAAAAATAGATGAGCTTGTGAGAATATGCAACATTTAATCCTGACTGCAACTATTGAACCATCACCTTTGAAAAGATGAGTATGTACATATCAGAAATCAATCACATACTCCCATGGTGTCACTGGGGCACCATGCCCTCTGGTCGTGGACCGCTGTACACAGGTTGTTTTCATCGCAATAAAAAGTGTCGGAAATTGCAATGCATGAAGAAATCTAGTTCAAATCATTGTCACAGAGAGAGAGAGAGGAGAGAGATGACATGAAAGAATCCGAACTGACCCGGTTTCGAGCTTAAAAGGAAGTCTCCCAGGAAAACCAGGAAGCGTCTCCACAATGTACTGAGATGAGGCAACTGAGGCAGACACCAGCACGGGCAGAATGCACACCCATTTCTTCTCAATGCCTTGGCTTCTTGAATTCAACATTGCCTTTTGCCTTGCCATTCTCTCTCTCTCTCTCTCTCTCTCTCTCTCTCTCTCTCTCTCTCTAGTTTCTTCTAGTTTCTGCTTTCACTTTGTTGCCGATGATCCTCCCAAGCCACATAATAAACGTAACAACTAACAGGGGGACCACTGGAGGAGTTATATGACCCCTGCTGGCTATGACAGCTATTGTCACCAACTCTCCAAATCTAACATTCCATCGATGCGCTGCAAACTCAAACGTGAAATAAGAGAGTGAATTTGCCAAAGTGTCAGTTCCCATGTTGACAGATGATAAAAAGGAGTCTTATCGTTTGACGCTCACACACATAGCGAGTCCGATATTCGCCTCATTTGGATATATTTGAAGTCACTTTCATCTTTTTTATCTCTTCTTTTCTCGTAGGAGTTGGAATTTGAGTTCTGGTATGAGTTTTGCTAGAAATCATATAAAACACACAAATTCAATATACATAAAGTCATCCAGAATTTTTCTCCCAATTTTTCGCAACCTTGAAGCGTATCACTTTTCATTTGAAAATTCTCTAGGAGCAACAAAGTGCGAAGATGGTAACGTTTACGTCTTCTTTTTGTTCTCCGAACGTAAAAAATAAAAAAAAAAAAAAGTGTTTACATTCGGGGAACAATTTTTGAACAAAAGAACGCGTTTGGTAATGTTTGTTCCGAGAATAAAAAATTAATAGAAACACGTTTGGTAAATTTTATTCTTTTTGTTTCTTTTAATTTTTAAACATTTTTATTTTATTTTTCAGTTTTCCTTTCTTTTATTTTTTTTATTTTCGGCCGATCACCGCCTCCGGCGATCGGCCGATGGGGCCGGCAGCCTCGCCCAGCCATGGCGAGGCCAAGCCTCGCCGTGGTTGGCGAGGCTCGGCCTCACCAAGGCCAGCGAGTCGCCAACCCTCGACCTAGGCGTCGCCGCCCCTCGGCCGATGCGTGATGGGGGTGAGTGATTCAAGAACGTTCCGAGTTGGTCGATGGAGCTACTGTTGGATGCACCCGCATCATCGACGGCCGGTCGCTGGCCATGGCCGAGGCTGGCGGCCTACCAAAAGAAAAAGAAGAAAAAAGAAGAAGAAAGAAGAAGCAAAAGAGAAGTAGAGAAGAAGCGTTTCTTCAAAATTGTTTCACAAACGAGAAGCAACTTTTTTGTGTTTCTTTTTTTGCTCAATTTTGTTCGGGAACAAAAAAAAAAAAAAACGATGAAACGCAACTAAACGCGTTTATGTTCTTTTTTGTCTCTGGAATGAAAAACAAAAAATACTTTCGAACGAAATGAAGTGTTACCATGCAGGGCCAAAAATTACTTTGCTAAAGCCAAAACTAACAAGCCCTTAAAATCACGATCAGTTTATATCTTATCGATTTTTGATTAATTTAATTTAAGCTTTAACTCTAACATATACCAACATCTTTTCTTTCCCATAGCAACACTACCCATTTGGTTAATGTTGGTAATGCTGAATAACAAGTGATTTTATGGATTCACCACTAAAAGCTAACAATTCAATAATAAAAGCATCAAGTCACAATTCGACATCTATTACTTGTCATAATTGAGAAAAGTACCAAAAAAAAAATTATAAACCTATGGCGTTGGTATTAACTCATTCATAAACATTTTGACCAATTTAATCATAAATATTTTCATATCGATATCAATTCGGTCCACCCAATTAATTTTAGCAAGGTTTTGGTACTAACGTAGATGTTGATCACCGACCTAGTGAACGCTAACATGGCAATTTTTAATTAATTCTATATTTTTGAATTTTTTAAATATCTTTCTTTTCTTTTTTTTATTTTCCTTTTCTTTTCCCTCTTCTTCCTTTTGGCCTTCTTCTCCCAGCAATGGCTAAGAGGCTTGCACAATGGCCAAAGCCTTGTTGGCCACTTTGCAAGGCTAGGCAAAGGCCACAGCCATCGCTAGAGCCTCATCGGCCACTACAGAAGAAGCCAAAAGGAAAAAAGAGGAAAGAAAGGAAAAAGAAAAGAAAAAAATTAATAAAAAGATTTCAAAAAAATATAAAATGATTTAAGAAATGCACATCGGCATTCACTAGCCAACTGACGTCCACATCGGTGTTGACCTAAAAAATTGGTCAAATAGATCGAATTTATATCAATAAAAAGATTTAGGACTAAATGAATCAAATTAAAATGTTTAAGACTAAATTAGTATCAATATCATAAGTTTAGGACTTTTTTACTCTTCCCGTCATAATTTGATAGTTTCAAAATACCAAATGCAGGATGAACTCAAGCCTTGAAGGGGTAACCAATATAGAGAAAGCATGAAGAAGACGAAGAGGAGGAGAAAAACAAAGGTAAGAGAACTAATAAAGGAACCAATGCACACGACCATGGAGCAGCCGTTCGGTGATAACCTTTGCATTCTAGGTTAGAGAACCATTAAATTCTAACAACATGATATATGAAGAGAGATAACGCAAAGGGTAAGGTCTCTTTTGGCATATATGATAAGTGCCTCTAGTACATGTAGTATCTGCTTCATGATCAGTTGCCTCCTCATTTCATAGTTGGTTACGATATGCATTTTTAAAGGGATAATCAATGTTAAAAGTGGATATGATTAACTAGATTATTTGGAAAAATTATAAGAAGAGATGATGTCCCAACTCACAAAAAAAAAAAAAAATTATTAATCGGAATCTCGAGTGATCTTTTGGAAAAATTACCAAAAAAAAATTTAAACCTAATGTTGTGTCAATTCAATTATAAACATTTTTCTTGATCAATTGAGTTATAAACCTTTTTGCATTTGTGTTAATTCAATTCATTTGGCCAATTTTAATCAAAATTGCTGACTTGGACGTCGATCATCCTACGCTGGCACAACCGAAGATAGTGTGAACAATTTTAATGTTATTTATTTTTTAAAATTTTCTTTTCTTTTTATTTTCTTTTCTTTCTCTTTCTTTTTTTCCTAGTCCTGCTCGATGATTGGCGGAGGCGAGAGTTAGTAAGGTCTACCTTACTAGCCACTAGTGAAGCTCACCCCATTGGCCACAAGCCGGGCAAGCCTTACCTAACCCTAGCAAAGCAAGACTCACTTGATCGGCAAAGTAGAGCATAACTATGCCCTTGCCAATGACTAGGCGAGACTCGACCTTGTCGATTTAGCGAGTCGAAGCCCTCACCATCACTAGGTGAGGTTGACCTCATTAGCCCTAATTACCGATATTGAGCCTTGCCCAATCATGGCGAGACTAGCCTGCCCAATCCATTGACGGAAATTTGCCCCGTCAAGGGCGAGCAAGCTTCACTAAAGGTCGTGAGGTCAACCTTGCTAACCCTCGCCTTTTGGTTGATTGCAAAGTCCAACGATCAGCTAGAGGAAGAAGGTAAGGGAAAAAAAGTGAATAAGTGCATTAGATATCTTAAAACTTGTCACAAAAAGTGCACTCGAGTCTTAAAATTTAAAAAAAATGCAATTAAGTTCTAAAACTTGTAACAAAAACATAATTAAGTCTTAAAACTTTCAAAAGTACAATAAAATTCTAAACATGAAAGTATAATCGAGCCCTAAAATTTTTAAAAGTGCTATCAAAAGAATGACTTGATTTGATATATTTGACAAGTTTTTTTTACTTAATTAGACTAATATACCTTCGTAACAAGTTTTAGGACTTAATTGTAATTTTTGGAAAGTTTTTAGACTAAATTGAACTTTGTTGACAAGTTTTAGGATTTTCAATGCACTTATCCAAAAACAAAAACAAAAACAAAAAAATATATAAATAAATAAACTCACAAAATTAAAATATTATTAAAAATTATCTATATCGCACGGCCGCGCCACATAGGATGCCTAACATCCATGTTAATGTTCTAATTAAAATTGGTCGATAAAAAGGCTGAATTGGAACAAATACAAAATATTTAAGACTCAATTAGCAAAAGAAAAGTTTATGATTGAATTGGCATAATTGCAATGAGTTTATGACTTCTTTGGTAATTTTTTCAATCTTTTTAAATATTTTTTTTATTGATGAAGCATTTTTGCATTAATTGACTATTTAAATATGCATAATCATTGTTGATTTTTTATTAATTTGATATTTCTCTTATTGAGGTTGTTTTTCCTTTTAATCAACTGTGCTTTTTATTACAATATGTTGCTTAGTTCTATTAATATATTCATCATGTATTTATTAGGTCATATTATTATTGATATTTATTTTTCTAATATTAATGTCGTGTTAATTTAGTTTTCTCTACTTTCTTTACTTTTTCGTTTTTATATAGAAATTAAAGGTAAAAGAGAGATTTCCTTCAAAATGATATGAAAATACATTATAACCCTTACAAATCACGTGCATTGTCCATGCTTGGAAAGAATAAGGAAAGACTAATCCATTCGTTTCATGAAAAATATGGCATTTCCAAAAATTATTTTCCAAAAAGTCATTTTAGGAAAATAATCATATTTTCCGATGTTTGGGTGAAATTTAAAAATAAATATACTATTTTTCGCTGTTGAGAAGGAGCATCTTTTCCTCCATGGATTCCTTTTCAAAAATTATTTTTTTTTAAATTGATTTTTAAATTTACTTTTTCCTTTTCTTTTCTTTTTTTCCTTCTTCTTCCTTGGTCTTAGCTAGTCGACCATGGTGACCATCGCAATTTGGCGAATTGCAATCTCGTCACAAGCCGGTGAGGCTCAAGCTCACTAGACTTCGGCGAAGTTAAGCCTCGCCGGATCGCACAAGGCCTAAGCTCGCCCAAGGCCGGCAAGCTCGGCTTCCCAGAATGGACAAAGCGAGCCTTGCCGTAGTGGCAAGGCTCGACTTCACTAGAGTCAAGTGAGCCCAAGCTTCAACAGCCAATGGCAAGGTTGGAGCTCGCCTAAGGTTGATCACCGGCCATCATGATGGCTAGCAATCGACCAAGGCCAAGGAAGAAGAAGGAAAAAAAAAAAAGAAAATAATTTAAAACTCGTTTTTAGATATATAAAAAGAAAAGAAAAGGCATTAAAGGAAAATGTGTTTGATGAAAGAAATTGAGGTGAAAGAAGATATGGAAAATGTTTTCCCCTATTTAAAAAGTGGAAAACATTTTCCCTTTTAGAAGATTTTTTTCCCACTCGATGGAAAGTATTTTACCCAATCAAATCATTTTTTGTGAAATGAATATTGGAAAATTTAAAAGTTTTTCCGAAAATTATTTTCCATAAAATGAACTAACATAACATATATAAAAAATGAAACTTTAGAGGGTAATGTGTAACAATCGAAGTATAGGGGCAAAAATATATTGTCCACGAAGTTTAAGGGAAGTCTTTAGTAATTTCCCCTTTTTCCTCCTTTTTCAATCCAAAGCTCCTACAGGCTTCTTATATATCATGTTTTAATGAGTGCACACGGAAGTATTCAAGTAGTGGATATCAATAGACTTACGCCCCCTTTTAAGGTAAGGAATACTTGTTGCCCTTTTACAGCGAGCTGCTGGTCACTCACCTGCAGAGCACAAACCCAAAGAATGTTTTGCATCACAGATGTATTTATAATATCCCCCTGTATATATATCCACACGTGCATTCAAATTTGGAAAGGGGAATACAATTTTTGCTCGAAAAGTTGTGCACAGACGAATGAATGTTCTTTCGATGCTGATGAAGAATCTGCATCAACACAGGATTGCTCACATATCTTCAACAAGATCAATGTCTCCATCAGTTGTGGCTTTTTTACAGTTGTATTTGATGATAATATTACATTTCTGAGATTCCCTCTGCAAGTGCAGTTCATGCCCTTATGTCGAAGGAATAGGGCGGTGATGGGTGACTGGTAGAGATGAAGCAAGTTACCTCACCCCTGGCTCTCCCTCGCGATCTTTTGGATGCATGAGGGCACGTCTACTGGGCCATCCTTGCTGGTGATAAGAGGGTTCAATTTTTGCTGAAGGCATGCTGCTACTGAAGGTTGCATCACCACAAACCACAAAAATTACATGGCACGATACATAAACCCGAGAAACACGCCCTGCATCAAATAAGATTGGCTTAATAAACAGTTAAGAAACAGATTTTTTTGTGCTTTAGGCCCTTTTTGAGAGTGCATGGAAGTTGACCTCGCAAAGCCGCTGGGGTGAGGTTCGGGGATTTAACGCAGAGGATTGACTTCGAAGTCCTGGAGAACATATGCTTACTGGTGGTGGTCAGTGCGTGGGAAGTTGGGCGGCAAAACAGAGTGCAGTCTGCCATCAGTTTTGATGGGCAAACATGTAAGATTGTCTATTATGTTGTCAATAGTTTATGTAGATGGTAAGCAAATCGTTGTGCATTTTCCTGATTAGTGTGTAGGGATGGATTAATCTATTGCTGGGTCTTTCTTGATCCTCCTCTTGCCTTGGTGTGCATTTTCTGGATCAGTGTGGGAATTGTTACCCAAAAGGCATGTCAACTTTTGGCTCTATTTTCATGTGTGATGTGCATCTGTAGTTTATCAAACAGTATTATGTTTTGTTTCTAATGAGGTACTGCTGGCTTTGCTCTCTTTCATCCGATTCCCCTGCTTTGCCCCAGGCGAGGCGTTCTCTCAATCACGCCTTAGGAAGCAGATGATGTGAGATCAGTTTCTTAGACTGAGGTACGGGAAATCTATGCGCTAATTGGGCAGGTTTCTTGGTTTTAGGTAGCGGGTACTGTCCAATGGCTACAACTTCATCAAGGAGGGTGGTTCAGTCTCATTGTGGCTCTGCCTTCAACTTTAGGGCAACCAAAAAGAAATCTCTCTTTCATCTTGAAAGAAAGACATCGATGTGAAATGACTTTAAGTGATGACTCCTGGCCCCTTAGTTCTACAAACATATAATTGCGCATTCCTTCTTCTTCAGTTGATACGGAAACTGCAGATTTTATGTTTAAGTACATGTCTACTAGGTCATTTTACGTAGATCGTCATATCATCATATCATCGGTCACATTCTAAGTGCTCTTGAACGCAAAATGAAGTAATCGGTTTCCGACACGGACTTAAGACCCAAGCTTGAAAGGTAGTAACCGTTGCTCAATGGACCTTCCAAACCTGGCCTAATATATGTCGCTTATTTTGGTAACTCAATGGATGTTCTTCCGATTACATCAATCACAACGAGGCTAAATGACTCGTGAATACACTTTTTTCATAATTTAGCGACTGAATTTATCCTAGCACACACTCTTAAACGTGTGGATCTACAAAGGATAGTAATGAATCCATCTCTCAAACATCTTGTAACATTCTCTGCGTTTGTACTCCGGAGGCGAGGGCTGATCCCTGTATTAAAGGCGTTAACAGAAGAACAAAAGTAGTACCACGCCAAAAACAACTCGAAGAGAAGGAAGAGACGGCACTGAAGTCGGAGTTCTTACCTTTATTGTCGCATAAGTCAATCGATATCCGCCATCTGTATACTTCTCCGTGTACCTGTTAAAACATGGTGAATTTGGAAGCTCTTAAATCATCAAGGTCAAACGAGAGGGAGAATGAAGAATAACTTCAACCGAAAGCTAGTGATAGACCAAACTCTTCATGAGCTTACCCTGCAACTTGGCCATCTACAAACCATGGTCTCCAATCTACATCCGTCGTCAAATCAAGCCACTTTATCCAGGTTTCAATACCGTTATGTGGAATAACCATGTCATGATCACCACTGCAAAGAAAGATCTATTTATCACCGGTCGAACGAAGTATTCTTTCTTTTTGCTGAATTTCACATCTGCCCTAAAATATTGTCAACATGGGTTTTAT